>NC_057810.1:304982788-305001595 GCF_018294505.1 Triticum aestivum | reverse complement strand
GGTTAACTTGTATAATGCTTTGATTATGAGCATAGTTAGCATAGCTGAGGTCAAAACCCTCAAAGGTGCCCTCGCCCAGGCCAAGAAAGAGGTGGAGGCGAATAAGGCAACCACTGACAAAGCGGTTGCAGAACTGAAGACCGAGCGGGCTGCTCGCCGCCAACACGAAGCTCGGGTGGCCGAAGTCGAGCAGGAGCTGAAGGATGCCATCAGCAAATGCGAGACTCTAGAGGAGAAGACTTCATCCCAATCGTCCAAACTTGCCAAGGCTCTCCATGATGCCAAAGAGGCACGGACTGAGTCCCGGAGTGCTCGCGAAGAGATCCGTCAGGCGAGGCAGATAGCGGCTGGTAAGGCCTTTCTTTTGCAGAGTATTTTTGGAGGTCAAAGATATGCTTTACTCACTCGAGTGTGGAGTTCTCCAGACGCGTTTGTGGATCTTTCGAGGAGTGCCGCCGATGCCACACAGTTCTTCCGAGCCCAGGAGGGGAACTCGGCCGAGAAGCTGTTCTAATCGCAATTTCTTGCGCCGAAGCACCCGACGCCTCTGAACGACCAGCTGAAGCAACTGATGGAGAAGGTTTGGCCATGAAGGATCTAATAGTCTGGCTTTGCCCGGCCGAACCAATTCTCAGTAGCTACTTCAGTTTGGTGAAGCGGCTCATCGATGCGCTGCCATGGATTGATGTTGTGAAGCGCTCGTCCTGCATAGAGGGTGCCCGGATGGCCTTCTCACGCGTCAAGATGCAATGGGCAAATATGAAGGCCACCGACGTGGCGACCGTAGGCCCGCTCGAAAGATCATCGGAAGCCGGAGAGGTACTTCGACGACGTCCTAGAAGGGGCCCCAATAGTAGAGGGCCAATGTTCTAAGGACGTAATATTTGATTAGATGTGTTCGGGATGTAAAAACTATGTTATGAACCCATGCGTGTAATATATCTATGTTTCCGCCTTTTGTTTCAAGTGATTTTTCCTCCTGTGCGGCCGTTTATTTCTAAAAGTTGCCCGTCGTCGGCTTCAGCCCCCACGTAGATGCTACGGGGGTGTTCGGCATAATGTGTGACCACACTTTATCCAACGTCTTGGTCCATAAAGGAGGTGTCCGCGAGGTGAACCAGACAATCAGACTATGCGGCTTTATTACTTTCACTTAGCCATAAGAGTTTGACTGTGGATCTAAGTACTAGCCCCTGGTGCGTGTGCGGCTATCCAGACTATGGTGCCTTTTTCCATGCGGCTGGACGAAGACCAGCCTCTCGTATAACACGGAGTGAATCGCTAACGATTTGTAGTACAAGACTAAGTCGCCGAATCGCCGACCAACTCTCGCTTATCATGGCAGTCAGTTTTTGGCTTTCGCTACTGAGGTACTTGACCGGACGAACCAGAAGTACAATCACAGTAGTTCTCCCTTTACTACCTTAGCCGAACGAGTGGAACGTAAGGTGGTAAGCATAGGAGCCGGGCAACCCAACTATAGACCAAAGACATGACTTAGAGCCGATCCATATAATGCAATATTCGGGACGCCGAAGAGTACCCTATAGGTGTTCAGACTTGAAAAACATGCGGAGCCGAATATAGCCCCCGGTGTTAAGGCCGGACTAAAGCACGTATGGCAGTCTAGAGTAAGGAGGGAATATGGATGACAATATGAAATAAATCAGTACCAAACAAAAGTGGTGATCAACTGTTTCCTTTATACCCTGATTAATACATCGAGACGTGTTTATTACAGATAATGTCATAAATATTGAGGCCATTTTACATGTCGAGAGTTTACACAAGGGAAAGTTTTACACAAGGCCTAAAAAGTAGTGGTTTGAAGATCCCAATGATGCCCTGCCGCACGTCTGCATCGTTTCTCCTTGGTGAGAAATCCTTTGAGAGGAGGAGTTGATAGTCGTCTACAAGAAAGGGGAACCTGGAAAAGAGCCCTTGTACAACCGTAGAGTATGTAGGTTTTTAATGAACCTGTAGTGAGAAAAAAAAGGTGAAGTTCCGAATAGGGTCAAGCCGTACTATAGAACTTTTTCGCAGTGTGCCTCCGGCGCTCCCAAGGTATTTGAAGTGCGTAATTATGTATGAGTGGTATGTATGCCGCAACCTTATGGGGCGATCGGCGGAGGCTAAACTGCTATTCCAACTCCGGATCTGCCGAGCTATCGCTCTGTAATGTGGGTCGGACTCGCTTAGCAGTGTCATGGGTCTTGATGCCGATGAGCTATTCGGCTTGATGAGGCTGCTCTGTACCTCGGCTGCTAGGGTCGCGGTGTGCTCCTCGATAGGGAGGGAGCACTCCATATTTCCATTTACTGTAATGATGCCACGTGTTCCGGGCATCTTGAGGTTCAAATAAGCATAGTGCGGGACTGCATTGAAGCGGGCGAAAGCAGTTCGTCCCAGAAGTGCATGATAACCACTGCGGAAAGGGACGATATCAAAGTTCAATTGTTCACTTTGAAAGTTGTCTAGAGAGTTGAATACTACTTCCAGTGTTAAGGAGCCCGTGCAGCGAGCCTCCACGTCGGGTATCACTCCTTTAAAGATAGTGTTACTAGGCTTGATTCTTGATGGGTTGATGCCCATCTTACGGACAGTGTCTTAATAGATCAAGTTTAGACTGCTGCCGCTGTCCATAAGGACTCTAGTAAGATGGTATCTGTCGATGATGGGATCGAGGACCAGGGCCGCTGAACCTCCATGACGGATATGGGTTGGGTGGTCCCTGTGATCAAAGGTGATCAAACAAGCCGACCATGGGTTGAATTTTGGGGCGACAGGCTCTACGGCGTAGACGTCCCTTAATGCGTGCTTGCGCTCCCTCTTGGGGATGTGGGTGACATATATCATGTTCACAATTTTTACTCGAGGGGAAACTTCTTCTGCACCCCTGTGTTCGGAGGGAGGGGCTCATCATCGTCCTCTCTTTGAGGTCCTTTCCCCTTATGTCGGTATTTAATTTACCGGCCTGTTTAAAAACCCAGCAGTTTCTGTTGGTGTGGTTGGCAGGCTTGTCAGGGGTGCCATGAATCTGGCAAGGCCTATCCAGTATTTTATCCAAATTGGATGGACCGTCCCTATTTCCTTTGAACAGCTTCTTCCGCTGACCGGGTTTAGAGCCGCTGAATCCGACGTTTACTGCCATATCCTCGGTTTCTTCGTTGTTGTTCCGACGCTTACTTTTGTTGCGACGTGGCCTTCCATTGCCATCCCTAGCCTCAGAGGTGCCGGGGTCGGTGGTACTGTTGCTTCTACGAGCCAACCAGCTATCTTTGCCCGCACAGAAGCGGGTCATAAGTGCAGTAAGAGCTGCCATAGTCTTTGGTTTCTCCTGTCCGAGGTGTTGGGCGAGCCATTCATCTCGGACGCTGTGCTTAAATGCCGCTAAGGCCTCAGCGTCCGGACGGTCGATGATTTGGTTATTTTTAATTAAGAACTGGGTCCAAACTTTGTGAGCTGACTCTTCGGGTTGCTGGACTATGTGACTCAGGTCATCAGCGTCCGGTGGCCAGACATAAGTACCCTGAAAGTTGTCCCAAAAAGCGTCCTCTAAGTCCTCCCAGCTACCAATGGAGTTCTCTGGGAGGCTATTCAACCAGTGTCATGCTGGTCCTTTTAGCTTTAGAGGGAGGTATTTAATGGCGTGGAGATCAACTACGCAAGCCATGTGAATGTGGAGAAGAAAATCTTCAATCCATACAGCAGGGTCTGTCGTTCCATCGTATGGTTTGATGTTTACGGGTTTAAACCCTTCTAGAAACTGGTGCTACATTACCTCATCGGTAAAGCACATGGGGTGTGCGGCACCTCTATACCGGGCCACATCACGATGGAGTTCGGATGGCATCCGAGTTCGGGGTTGACCCCGAGTTTGGTTATGTTTGTCGTGCCAGGCCTGATGGCCATCATCTCATGCTGGAGCATGTCCTCTTTATCCGTAGATTGATTGGGTCTGATTGGCTCTGTTGGTCAGGTCCTGACGTAGGCCGTATGTGTAGCTCGGAGCCGTTGTCTCATTGCCTCTACGGTGAGGGGCGCGGGCTTGTATTCGGCATAGTTGGCCGTTTTGTCCCGTCCACATGGTGGTCGGTCTGGTTGGCATGATTGTATCTTGACGGTATGGGCTCAAAGGCCTCCTCGTCGAATTGTGGCAGTAGCCTGTGTTTGGGGTAGCTCTTTGTTTGGCGCTCAAAGCCATATCCTTCTTCAGCGGCCAGGACCTTAGTCCATCTGTCATTGAGCGTATCCTGTTCGGCTTGAATCTGCTGTTGTTTCTTTTTCAGGCTCCGCGCGGTTGCGATGAGCTGTCGCTTGAAGTGTTCTTGTTCGAGGGGTTCCTCTGGGACGATGAAGTCACCGTCACCAAGGCTAACATCCACTTCGGAGATGGGTAAGTAATTACTATCTTCCGAATCCTCGTGATCAGCGTGTTCGGGGCTGTATTGACCCTATTCTCTTTCATCCTTCTCGAACGCAGGCTCGACGGGGTGATCGGGGTCTTCGGTGTTGTCCATAGTATCATTATCTCCTGTGCCGGTATTGCTTTCCCTTGCCCGATGCAATCATGAGTGGCGCCGCTGGCGCCGACGTTTTGGTGGTTCATCGACGGGCTTGTCCTCATCTGGATCTTGAGTGCCATTCGTCGTCCTTCTTCTCAGGTGTATCCATCATGTATATGTCGTAGGTCGAAGTGGTCGTCCAACGCCCCGTGATAGGTGGGTTGGATCTTGGCTCGGCCTCGACATCGTCGTCCATGTCGTCGATGTCTTCGGAGGCGTAGTCTAGCATGTTGGTTACATCCTCGACAGTGGCTATTAAGTGGGTGGTGGGTGGGATGTAAAATTCCCTGCTTCCAGCCCCCAGTCCAAGCCAGGCGTAGTTCAGAGGTGATACTTCTGTGATGGCGAGAGATCGCATTAAGTCCAGTGTTTCATTTAAGAGCGAAACCTGGACATGAGTCTGTGGATCTACGGAGCTAGGCTCGATGATAACCACTTGATCGAGCCTGATGGAGGCATACCTCAAAAGTTTGGAGTTGACGTCCAGAGGTAAGTCCAGCTTCCCTATGAAGGGGAGAGTCCCATTTGAGTCCGGGTCCACTAATGGCGTGAATGCATCTGGGTCTCCAGCTAGAAGCTCCTTGATGGGAGAGAGTCCGATGGGGTTCACACTCTCGTCTTTGAACAAAACGGTCCGCCTTGGATCTAAGGCCAGGGTGGTTATGAGATTCGACCCTTGGATGGGATCTGACAGTGGATCCGAAGGGCCTTCATTGTACGCTTGGGGAGCGGCGGCCGAGGCCATGAACCCCTCGAAGATCAGATCTCCTCGGATATTAGCAATGTAGTTGAAACTTCCAAACATGATATGGTGACCAGGGGCGTAGCTGTCGACCTGCTCGAGGTGACCAGTTGAGTTGGCACATAGCACGAAGCCGCCAAACACAAAGAGTTGACCAGGGAGAAAGGCCTCCCCGGAAACAACATCGTTGTTGATGACAAGGCGAGCCATCGATCCTTCTATTGACAACACAATGGAACTCTCAATGAAAGCACCAATGTCGGTGTCAAAACTGGCAGATCTCGGGTAGGGGGTCCCAAGATGTGTGTCTAAGGATCAATGGTAACAATGGACAAAAGGGACACAATGTTTACCCACGTTCGGGCCCTCTTGAAGGAGGTAAAACCCTACATCATGCTTGATTGTATTCGATGAATATATGGGTTACAAGAGTTGATCTACCTCGGGATCATAATGGCTAAACCCTAGTTGTCTAGCCCATGATTATTCTGATAGCCTCTACGGACTAAATCCTCTGGTTTATATACACACCGGAGGGGCCTGGGGTTGTACAGAGTCGGTTTTGGGGGGAAGTAAATAACATATCTGGACATCAAACTTGCCATCCACGCATATAGGAGTCCTACCTGGAAACGGGGGAAAGTATTCTGCTTTTATCTTTGGCCCATCAGTCTGACCCATATCAAATAGTCCAGACACCCGAGGACCCCCTAATCCAGGACTCCCTCAACCCCCTTGCAGCTTCCTTTCCTACCTTGTTTGCTTACATTTCGGATCCGAATGTCTCTGTGGCCTCGCTTGCGGTGGTGAACTAGGACTTTGCCTTTCATCGGACCCTGACTCCTGCAGAGTTGGTCTCCTCGCAAGACCTTATTACCCTATTACCCTCGCTCTCGGAGTCCCCCGATGAACTGGTCTGGCCCCATTTGGCTTCTGGCTAATTCTCTATCAAATCCCTTTACGCTAAACTTATTCTTGTAAGATTCATGATCGACTTAAGGGGCTATGGTAGGCCCGCATTCCTCTTAAAATTAGGATTTTCCTATGGCAAGCTATTAGGCGTAAACTTCCAGCTAGTGACCAGATTGTTAAACGGCAGAACAATGCAAATCCGGCATGCACAATTTATGGAGAGTTGGAGGACACTGAGCACATTATTTTCAAATGCTCCCTGGCCCAGTTTGGTTGGAGCTGCGTTTGCTCTTGGTTAAACTGTTTTTGGAACCCTTAGGGGTTCACCGACTTATTTGAGCTTGAAGGAAATATGACCTAGAGGCAATAATAAAGTTGTTATTTTATATTTCCTTATTCATGATAAACTTTTATTATTCATGTTAGAATTGCATTGATCAAAAACTTAAATACATGTGTGAATACATAAACAAATACCGTGTCCCTAGTAAGCCTCTACTAGACTAGCTCATTGATCAAAGATGGTTAAGGTTTCCTAGCCATAGACATGTGTTGTCATTTGATAATGGGATCACATCATTAGGACAATGATGTGATGGACAAGACCCATCCGTTAGCTTAGCATATTGATCATTCAGTTTATTGCTATTGCTTTCTTAATGCCAAATACATATTCCTTCAACTATGAGATTATGCAACTCCCAGATACCGGAGGAACATCTCGTGTGCTATCAAACGTCACAACATAACTGGGTGATCATAAAGATGCTCTACAGGTATCTCCAAAGGTGTTTGTTGAGTTGGCATAGATCGAGATTAGGATTTGTCACTCCGAGTATCGGAGAGGTATCTCTAGGCCCTCTCGGTAATACACATCATAAGAAGCCTTGCAAGCATAGTGACTAAGGAGTTAGTTGCAAGATGATGTATTATGAAACGAGTAAAGAGACTTGCCGGTAAAGAGATTGAACTAGGTATGAAGATACCGATGATCGAATCTCGGGCAAGTAACATACCGATAGACAAAGGGGACTACGTATGTTGTCATAAGGTTCGATCGATAAAGATCTTCGTAGAATATGTAGGAGCCAATATGGGCATCCAGGTTCCGCTATTGGTTATTGACCGGAGACGTGTCTCGGTCATGTCTACATAGTTCTCAAACCCGTACGGTCTGCACGCTTAACGTTCGTTGACAATATAGTGTTACATGAGTTATATGATTTGGTGACGGAATGTTGTTCAGAGTCCCAAATGTGATCACGGACATGAAGAGGAGCTACGGAATGGTCCACAGGTAAAGATTGATATGTAGGACAATGATATTTGGACACCGGAAGAGTTTCGGGATGTACCGGGTAGAAATCGGGTCACCGGACACCCCGGGAGGTTAATGGGCCATATGGGTCAAAGGGGGGAACACACCAGCCCACAAGGGGCTGGAGCGCCCCTCCTAAGGCCGCAACCCTTGGGGAGAGAAGGAAAGGTGGGAGTCGGCCTCCCCCTTCCTTCCCTCTTCTCCCCTTTCCTTTCCCCTTTGGCAAATATGGTGGGGGGGGGGCTAAAGACCCCAAGTAGGATTTGACCCTACTTGGGGCGCCCCTTGGCCTCTCCCCTCTCCCCCACCTATATATTTATGTGGGAGGGGGTGCCACACATAACCACGACAATTGCTTGCCGTGTGCGGCGCCCCCCTCCACGGTTTCATCCTTCGGTCATATTTTTGTAGTGCTTAGGCGAAGCCCTGTGGAGATAGCTTCACCATCACCGTCACCACGCCGTCGTGTTGCCGTAACTCATCCACTACTTCGCCATCTTGCTGAATCAAGAAGGCGAGGACGTCACCGAGCTGAACGTGTACTGAACACGGAGGTGTCGTACATTCAATAATACTCGATCGGTTGGATCGCGAAGAAGTTCAAATACATCAACCGTGTTACTAAACGCTTCCGCTTACGGTCTACGAGGGTATGTAGAAACACTCTCCCCTTCGTTGCTATGAATCTCCATGGATAGATCTTGTGTGTGCGTAGATTATTTTTGTTTTTGTTTTCCATGCAAAGTTTCCTAACAGAGCTTACTCACAACTTGTCGAGGCAATCGCGTCGGGTTTTCTGGGTTGCCTTGGCAGCCTTCTGTTGGTGTCTATGGATGACTAGGAACAAGTTTACTATTGAGCATTATTTCCCTAACAAACCTTCTGACTGCCTGTTTAAAATGATTGCCTTTTTACAGCTATGGGCGCCTCTGTTTAAAGCTTGCGACATGGATGCCCTCAACTCCCTTATCTCCAAGATCCGCGCAGCTGCCATCAGCCTTGGTCATCAATCCGTGCCTCAACAAGCTGCCCAAGTGCCTTAGTTCTTTCCCTTCCTTCCTGTAGTTTCTGGCCTGCGCGCCGTATGCCCTAGTCGCTGTATCGTACTTTTGCAACCTCGGTTGGTTGCTCCTTCTGTATTTCTGAACCTCGCTATTTGTGGTACTGGTTATGTTGGGCTTTATTTATAAAGTCGGACATCAAACCTTTTCTCCAAAGAAAAACATGAAATCCCACGTTCACACAAGCAGTCAACCAAACTCTTCCAACATACAACATCCACTATCGGATTTAGGGTTCCGGCAAAACCCTTGAGGTTCGAACAATGGGGTGCGCACGAAGATTTCCCCCTACCGAATCGAGCGCTCAGCCTCGCCACAATCTCTAAGCTAGCTCGATGAACTCACAACACAAGAGACACAAGATTTATACAGGTTCAGGCCACCGTTGTGGTGTAATACCCTACTCCTGTGTGTGGTGGTGGATTGCCTCTTGGGCTAATGATGAACAGTACAAGGGAAGAACAGCCTCCTGAGGAGAGGTGTTCTTGTGCTTGGTGGTTTGCTCGGGGAGAAATTGATTCGTCCTCCCTACTGCGGTGGCTATTCCTATTTATAGAGGCCCTGGTCCTCTTCCCAAATATTGAGCAGGAAGGGATCCAACAACAGCCAATTTGAAAGGGGACAGCTAGTACAAGCTATCCTGGCTAAACACTACAAAAAAAATACCTTCCGTGATGATACGTGTTTGTCACAGTAGGTCGCATTTTTTGTCATGCATGTACATCCATGACAAATTTATGACAGAATCAAGATAGTCATACCTGTGATGTCGTAGAAGTGTTCCATGACATTACCAAAATTATCATCATGGAAGTGTCCACTTCCATGACGATAAATCGCGCGTCACAGAAGTGCTTTCGTCAAGGGTGACCGACACGTGGCATCCACCGTAACGGAACGCCGTTAAGCTATCGGGTCGGGTTTTGGATCCGATAACCCGTTAACAGCCCCGGCCAATGGGAATTTTCCACGTGTAAAATCATCATTGGCTGGAGGAAACACATGTCTGCTCATCGTTGGGACAGATGTCATCCACTCATTGGACGGAAGGCGCCTATGATACGTCGACACATGGCACGGCCCAACAGAGGCCCATTTCGGTGAAAAGGCCGGCCTGTTTGACTTGGTCAAAATGTGGCGGGCCGGCCCATGGAAAGCCTGTTAACGGCCTGTTCGCATATAGCCCATTTACAGCCCGCTAACCCAAGGCCCGTTACGCCCTATCCGAATTAGGCCCAGTAGCGTCATCTGGGCCACCCAATATGATTCTAGCCCATTTTCACTTCTGGCCCATGTATGGCCCATGATGTCTTTCGGCCCATATGAGGCGCTATGTAACTCTTGGCCTATTAACGGCCCGTGGTGAAACTGGCCCGTAATGAACAGTGTATCACTTTACACCCATTAACGGCCTATGGTGAAACTGGCCCATAATGAACAGTGTATCACTTTATACCCATTAACGGCCCGTTATTCCGTTGGGCCGTTTCCAGCCCATGTTATCTTTTGGCCTTCTCGGAGCCCATTTATTCTTGGGCTCATTTCCAGCATTCGTTTACTTACGGCCAGTTACTGTCATTTTCTGCTTGTGGGCCAAATTCAGCCCGTGGTTACAGTCGGCCCGTTTGTGGTCCATTACTACGTTGGGCCGTTTTCATAGCGTCATGAAATACGGCCTATTGATGGCCCGTTATGGTCGGCCCATGAACGGACAATTCCAACTCTAGCCCGTTTACGGCCATAATGCGGCATGTTATTGGCCCATGTTATCATACTGCCCGTATAAGGCCCATTGATGATACGGCCTGTAGAAAGCCCATTGTTTCTACGGCCCTTAGAAGGCCCATTGTTTCTACGGCCCGTAGAAGGCCCACTGTTTCTACGGCCCGTAGAAGGCCCAGTGTCACTACAGTAAATATTAGCCCATGGTTATTGTAGCCTAGTTTTAAAAAATAGGTTATTGCAGCCACTAGCAAACTGCGGAAAAAGAACTGCAATGACTACAAGCAAACAAATAAACAAGACAACAAGGAAATAAATAAGCAAGAAACTTATGCTAGGCTATCACGGCTATCACATATTACATCCACTGGGCATCAAAGTTCGCCACCAGTGCAAATAAACGCACCGACAAAAGAATATACAAAACTGAGAGCACTTCAGAAGGCACTAGGCCTGGCCAGGAAGGGCCCCCCAAACAGCTGAAGAAGCTGAGTAGACCTCAGTTGTGTCAACGATAGATGCATCAACACTAGATTTAAGCCTTGATGGTGCGCACAGCAGTCCTCTGACATCTTCATTGCATCTTTGACTTCAAGTCGGAGCTGAGCTAAAGCAAGCCTTTCCGCTTTAAGTTGAGACTGAAGAAGTCGAACTGATTGAGGCAGCGACTGCACAGAGGTTGTCTCACACCTGCTGGTGAGTAGCTTCAACTCACTGTCTTCATCAAGACAGGACCTTGGGGTCATCTCGCTATCCACAAGATGGTTCGGCTCACTATCTTCCATAAAGTTCTGCCTGGCGTAAGAGATACGACTCTGAAAGAGAAACAAGGAGACACGTAACAGGTTTCACAATTATATAAGCAAATAAATTGATCTTTTCTGCATAAGGAACATGTTTTTACAACTACAATTTGAAACTGGTAGTTGTTGCAAACATCCAATCAGATGTAAACAGCAAAGCAAACAGCAGTGGAGGAAATGATGCCTATCCAAATCTATACTAGAACAAAGTTTGAAGGCTTGAGAAGGATGAACTTACATTACATGTTAACACGGGCTGGACAAAGCCCTTCTCCATGTTAATGGAAGGATAATTCAATAAATTCCCCAAAGAAAATTCTTTATAAGCGTTGCCATTATTCTACATTTTGCAAAGAGTAAATATAGATCAAATACTATTGGAAGAAACAGAGGATAATGAAGCTCAGGTGCAGACTGATGATACATAATCAAATAGCAATTAATTAAGTACAGCGTTACAAGGCAAAAGGGAGAGAGGTACTGACGAGAGCAATGCAGAGCCCATTATTGTTTTGAGATCGTATGATCCTTTGAGCAAGGAGATTCATCTGAAATTAGTTTTCATACAAGAGAGAAGGTAAGGCACAAGCAGAAATTTAGGAGTTCAAATTTTGAATTGATATCATAGACAATACCTGACGCTGGGCTCCCGGCAGTTCTAATAGGGGTTTGGCCACTAGAGTAGGGGTAAAGTGTGGTACAGTTGGGCCTGTGTTTTCTGTGGCTGATGATCTATCTGATTTAACAGGTATCACTACCTTTTCCAAATACATAGTTTGTACTCCTTGAGGATCTGCACTCACCCTCTTCCTTTTGGACATCTATTACGAAAGAACAACATTTGACTGGAAAAACATAGTGTGACGACACATGGAATAGGTACAGAAAATGGATAGGTATGGCATATAATCATATATGATGCTTACACTAAGCAGATGGTGTAACAAAGTAGAAGTAATGCAAGAGGTCAGATGCAAAATATGTGCGACCAATACAACTTTGCAAAGCTAGAGCAAGCACCTTGATGGGTGAATAAGATAGGCCATCCTCCACCATGCCAAGTTTGTTAGCCAGTGGATCGTTCCGCAATATTCCTCTCGTGCGCCCATTCTCATATTCATTTTGATAATGTTCAATATCTGACATGCATGAAAACATAAAAACAAGTGAGATTTTCTTTGTAATGCAGAAGTGATTCTAATCCAATACTGCCTTCCTGTAAACCCCTTTGTGCTATCTCTGTAATTCTTTTAAAAGATGCCATGCATGCTGTAATTTGTTGTGTGCATTAATATAATGTGGCCTACTACTCAAAATATGAGAGCTCCAGAAGTGATGACACTTCGCAGATGATAGCTTCAACATATAGTAAAGAAGAACAAGTCGATCTGACCTGACAGATTCAAAATATACTAAGGGACAACAACTTGACCTGACCGGTCGACCGCAAGAGAAGAGTATCATCTTAAAGAAGAGCAGAAGAGCAAGTAGATTGAAGATATTACAAGTCTTTCAATACAATGTCGGTTGGCCACTCATGATGAACCAGAGCGCACAGAGAAATACTATTCTTTCCGGTCTCTCCATATGTGGCTCACATGCATTTCGAAACTAAAGTAGAAACATTTAGCTCACCAATTAAACATCTCTCAGTTTTACTAATATCAGCAATAATATCAGATATGAATTTGTACAACTAAGCTTGTTTAGCTCGACGGGTGGAGCAGTGCTATTACGACACGAACCATGTAGGCTTATTGTGGTCATCATAAAATGGGGAAAACATAAGCATGATGAGTACAGTGTTGACCGCCGCAGTGGAATGGCAGATCTGAAGCTGCAAACCGCGCAAAGGGTAGTTAGCAACCGATGTTTGCTTTGAAATAACAACTAAGATTTGGTATGGACAAGAAAGTACGGTCAACAAGTGACAAAGAAATGCAATTATGCTGTCTCTCTATATGTCGCGACATGCATTTGGAAACTCAAGTGGGACCTTTAGCTAACCAATTAAATGTGTCGGTTAACTAATATCAGTATCATATCACAATCATATTTGAACAACTGAGCTTTCGAATTCTGATTGTTGTGTTGTTTAGCTTGAAGGGTGGAGTAATGCCAGTACGACAGAAAGCACCTACGCAGATCAGAGTAGAGTAGATAAAAGGGGAAAACCCTAAGCATCAAGAGAAAAATCAAGAAAGTCAAACTAGCTGGACCAGTGGGTGGCGCACATGCTTTTCGAAATGAATATAGGAACATTAGGTGACCAATTAAATGTTCTCTGTTTTTGTGATATGAGCATCATATCAGATTCGTATTTCAACACGTAAGCTTTGGGTTGAGGTCTTGAGGAGCGGTGCTAGCACGACACGAAGCACCTACGATGATGGTAGTGAATATAAAGGGGGGAAACCATAAGCTTTACGAGTATAGTGCTTGTTCCATGGCGGATCTGAAGGTGCAAACCGGACAAAGCTACTTCGCAACCAATGTTTGCTTTCAACTAGCCACTACGATTTGGTATGGACAAGAAAAGTACAGTAAACAAATTAAGATCTATTTTCCGGGTGAAATCAATAACTTAAGCACATATGGAAGAGTACCACCTCTCTTGCGACGTCATGTAGGCCTATGCTGATACGTTGAGGGTGCTGCGGGTGCGATGGTTGTCAGCGGCGGGGAAGAAGACTTTAGATGGTAGACGGCCGGGTCGGGGGATATATCCTGTTGTCGTGGACGAGGCGGTCGTAGGAGCGGCAACGGCAAGGTGGACGACGGCATCAATGAAGCGAGATGAAGCGATGAAAGGATCCTGGTCCAGCGCCATGGATGAGAGACGTCCATCTCTTGCAGTGGACGACGGGGTAGGGGTAGCGGCTCTGGCAAGGTGGAGGATGGGGTGGCGGACGGAGGAGGCTGGCCGCAGTGTGGAGGTTGTCGTGCCATCGACGGTGTATGAATGGGGAAATGGAGGGGAGGGGGGATCTCAAACTTTGGGACGCGCTTCTCTGAAATGGGGGAAAGTTACGAACTTAAACCCTGTTTAAAATTTTGGACATCGCGTCGGTTGGGGATAGGACGGTAATCTCGCATCTCCCAAATATTTGCCGGTAACTATTTCGGGCGAGGAGAGGGTGTTTTGCCGCCCATGGTTGGCGCCCACGATGTATGAACGGGGCTGACAGGTAGGGCGGTTGTGTCACATCTGATGGAAGTTACACATCTGCCCCTATTTAAAATATTAGCCTACATCGATTTCGGACGAGGAGAGTTTGTTTTGCCGCCCATCGTGTATGAATGGGGAAATGGAGGAAGATACGCATGTATTTCGGATGAGCTTGAATCAAATGTGTTTTGCCGCCCACGTTTGGCGCCCACCGTGTCTGAATGGGCTCAAAGGCCGTCGTGTCACATCTGATTGAAGTTACTAGTCTACCCCAATCGACAGCAGTGTAAATCCGGTCGATAAGGATGTACTCAGTGTCAGGGGTAGACAGTAATTTCCATCTTGCAAACACTTGCTTCGGGCAGCCCACAAATTATAGTGGGTGTTTAGCTGCTTCGTTCAAAACTTGGGAGAATTAGCATTCACGTTTTCTCTGGGACCTGGCAAACTAAATTCAAATTCAATTTGTATTCGACTACGAATATCCACAGATAATTATAGGTTTTGTTATTTATTTCTTCAACACCACAACAAAGATTTATTCCACCTTTATATATGATTGTGATTTAGAAATATCGTGATCTTCGAATTCAGTAGGTTGGATACACTCTGATTCAAACAGTTATTTCATCCAATACAATATGCTCACACGAAAAACAGTTCACCTTATGTCAATCATACAAGTACTGAGGATTACCTCGCCTAAAAAATTCGGATCATTACAACACATGGACAACATGGAATTCCGGACAACATAGGGGGTCTTGCAACATAATCCATTCAGAGACATGACACAACATGCAAGTACAATAATCTAATGACAATTTCAACTGGTATCTAAAGAAGAACCGGGATTACCTTGGGCTTCAGATAGCAGAAACAGCAGGACCTCCTCCGTCTTCAAATGCAACATTCTTACTTCCTCCAATTCTTGGGTTGCTTGCATAATGCGTGCCGCTAATTCCGTAATTTCCAACCTCAAGATAAATATTAACTCATTCATGGCAGCCACACCATCTCTTTCTGCCTCTAGTAGAGCCTCAAGCACTATAATATCTGTGCTCAGACTGCTCTCCGGCAGTGTTGCCTCTAAACTGCTACCATCTGGTAACATGGATGATGCACTACTTCCACAAATAGATTCTGGGCTTGTACATTGTGTCCTAGTGTGAACGGCATCCTGAAAGGTTTCCGCTGGACATAAGTAAGAGATAGTTATCGTATGATCCAGGCAGTAAGCTTACATGGTAAACGACGGACGAATTATTGTCGAGCATGGAAAACTATAGTTGAATGGTTTGAAGCAGCATCAGCCAAAAAGAAATTAAAATGGTAAGATGAAACTAGGGGTGTAAGTGGCAAATAAACGACATCTGTCGGTCCCATCTAGTTAGTTTTTGCTACCTCCCTAGTTCATTTTCCTCAAAAAACAAAAACTCTTCTGAACTATCATACCACTAGTGGACTTTAATCGGGATTAAACGGGACCCAGTTGACATCCCTAGTTGAAAGGGAGTGTACAACCGCTATATTTAAGTTGCCAAGGCATCTAAGCAGTTGAAATAATCTGAGAAAGCACTTAACAGTGTGGCCTCATATAAACTACAAAGACAGTCTTGTGATGAAGTTGAGAGGAAAAGTTAAGGACTCAAATGAAATAGGCATGCATTTCTTTACGATAGTACAGCAGGCACTGCTGACATATTGGCCAACTCAGGTATAGCGTAACAACAAACAAGCATTCGAATCAAGCAATATAGCAAAGCAGACAATTGAACTATTTGTAATTCAGTAGGATTACACGTTGAGGGCACAAGCCAAGAAAGCAGCCCACTCGCATTACATTTCACATGTACTAAAACACATTGTCTTACCATATGTTGCTGTGAAGCCTAGCTGTTGTTGCAATGTTCTTTGAAAATATTGTCAGCATCCCGTGGTTGCAAATCTAGTTGTTGTAGTTTATTCTGCACCATCTATTTAGGTAAAATTAATTTTAATCGCATGCACTGGTCCGAATTGATCATCAATGGTTCGTCTAAACTAATGAAAGAAGGGTGTGTGCATACACGACAATATATCTGCTTCCCTCTATTTTTGTGCTTGTTCGAGGTGCCAGCCCCAAAAGAACAAATATTTTGCTTGATGGGGTTGGCACCTCCATAATTAATAGAAGCATCAAATTAGTCATGCAACTTGGGAAGATCAAGAACACACAAACAAGTAATGAATAGAGGCTCGGAGCAGTGATGTAATAGCTAGCATCAGAAAATGTAGGGTAAAACGAACAAAAAGCAGCGGAACCACATGCTAGTTTGCTAATGTAATTAAGCATAGAGAACATTAACCAGTCTGATGGAACCAACAGGTGGCATCAGAACAAAACTAAAGCATATTAACTATATGTGCACTGGTATGTAATTTAGCACATGCAACATGTTCACTGCCAGAAGTAGGGCCCTACAGGTGGAAGCAGAATAACGTGTCTCATGAAAAAATGAATGATGCCCTGAAGAAATTCAAAGGTGCGGTGCTTATGCTAGGAAAGTGAACGTAGGCGCCGGCCGTTGGATGATAGTACTTGATTCTCGGCGGCGTATGGGTATCATTGTCATACTTGATAGCTAAGGATCGTCAATGATGCTTGTGTTGCGGTTGAGTTTTGGTCGGTTGTCGCTGTCGCTGAAGCGGCTCTGGTGCTACGGTTGCGGCGCCTGTTGACATACAAGAAAGCTCATATGTGGTAAGTGAACAGTTGCACGATAAAGAGAAAAACTGAAGGAGTACAAATCGAAATAACCTGATGAGGCTGCGGCGTCGGTAAAGTAGGGCCGGTGGAGTTGAATATGGCGTCCATGGAGCGGGTCCGGTGCAGTGGACGAAGGCTTCGGCGGGCGCGTTGTACAGTGCTTTCGGTGAGGCGGATCTGTTGCCCAGGACGGGGGCTTGTATGAAGGGCCAGCGAAGGGGCGGACGAGGGAGTCAGTGAAGGGCCTACGCTATGGTGGACGAGGGCGTCGGTTAAGTAGATCCGGTGCGGTGGACCATGATAGAGGTCAAGGAGATCTGGAGCGGTGGACAAGCCAGTCGCTGAAGCGGCTCCTGTGAAGTGGTGAGTTGGCAGTTGGGGGTTCCAAGGTGCGGAAGGTAGATCCGGCGGGGTGTGAGGTCCACCGCTGTGGCGGAGGACTAGATTCGGCGGCTTGCCGTGGTTGGGGGGGTCGGGGAGGGGAAGGGGATGGGCTCTGGGGAAGAATGTTGGGGGCAAAGAGGGGAAAACAATGGAGTTACCAAAGCAGCCCTTTTCCGTTCATGTGGCAGGGGTAAAACAGGAATATCACAGGGCTAAACTTTCGGGTGCGTGATATTTCGATGTGAGCGGGAAGTTTGAAAGCTTTTGGCACCTAAAATTATAAGTATTCTGCTCTCGTACGGCCGACTATGATATCATGGCCGACAATTTGTTTGTTTTGCATGCAAAAAAAATGTGCAAGTTTTGAAAATCAATGTCTCCAACTCGAAACTTAGATTGTCCATTCAATTCAAATATGGATCATTGAGCTACTACAAGCAAATACCATCATATGGTCCAATTCAAATGAAATTCCAAATGTGTTTATCCGAAATATGATGACAAAAGCAAAAATGTGTATGTGTATGAATAAAGTGAATGATTATAAAGTTTGAACATGCCCGTATGTGTATATCTCTAGGTTTGATATATGAATTTGAAATCACGAAATTCCGGCTTAAAAAATGTACCTCTGTTTAAATGAATTACAAAAGCTAATGATGGAGTCGAAATCCAAAATTCCAATCTTAGGTTTGTAATTCTTGTACATCAAGGTATATCACACATGTTCAAAAGTATCGTTATCTCATAGTACAAACTGTGAAACAAATTGATCAACCATGAGTGCACAATATCTCAATTACGCTAAAGTCCCTCAAATATAGACACCTCACTCTTTATCTAAAGTCACCCCCCACACACACACACCACCACCACCACCACCACCACACACACACACACTCACATAGAGAAGTCGTTCTCTCCCCCAGACACCAACACACGAGCACATTAACACCCCTCTCTCTTGTAAAGTCCAGACCCCAACATAGGTCTCTATCACTTTGTCTCCCGGGCATGCACACATCTCTTCCCTCACTCTCTAGGTCTCCCGCTATCTTTCTTACCCAAGCACACGCACTATGTAGAGTGTATATTTCCCATACACACAAAAAGTCGCCCCCAAATGTCTATCTCCCTAGTTATGTGGTTCTCGCGCACTCACCTCACACACCACCCCCACTGCAAACAAGCACACTTTGTCTCCTTGTGCACCACTCTCCTCTTTCTATCTCTCCCACATGCGGACCCGCCCCAGCTCCTTCCCTGTATACATATATGTCGTGACTCTTTGCATAGCTCCCTAATGTATAATCGTTCTCGATTTCGCACATTGTTCTCTACACCATCTATTCTAGATCTCTCATGAAGTCCCTATCACACAC
>NC_057810.1:304970202-304982598 GCF_018294505.1 Triticum aestivum | reverse complement strand
GCACATTGTTCTCTACACCATCTATTCTAGATCTCTCATGAAGTCCCTATCTCACACATGGTGACTCGCTTCCCCTACGTCTCCGTTCATAGGCCAATTTCGGACAACATCAACATTGTCTCCCTATCTATACGCCATTTATGGACACAAACGACCTGTCTCGCCCCCTCTCTTCCTCTCTCTCTCTCTCTCTCTCTCTCTCTCTCTCTCTCTCTCTCTCTCTCTCTCTCTCTCTCTCGTCGCTAGCTCCCTCTTTCTCTCGCTCTCACACCCCTCTCCCACACACACACTCGATGTCTCTTCCAAATAGTCTACTCCCCCCGCCCGCACCCGTGCTATCTCGCTACTACACATGTCACACCATTCCCCCTTCCCTTATACTAGGTTTACATCATCAGTGGTCTCTCTACTCCACATACACTCTCTCCCTGTCACACACAAACACGTGCACAAACACACACACAGACATGCACAAACACCCATTTATCTAGATCCTCATCTCTCCCCATGTCTGCATGTGTATCTCACACACTCACTCTCTAATTATGTATATGTGTCTCCACGTTACACAACACAAAGCCCCATGTACATGTCTCTCTCTATCCTCCACACACATAGACACAAAGAATCTGTTATCATTGCCTCAGTCTCTAACATATCGCACACGCACACTGTCTCTCTCTCTCTCACACACACACAAACACGCTCAACAAGGGTTTCCCCGTGAATAACTTACCGTCTACTCATCAACAATCGTGGCAGTACAGCGAACACGAGATGTGAAAAAGAATAAATCTACACGTGCTTAGACCACCTAGTATGACTACTAGGACTAGAGCAAGCCAAAAAGCGCGCCGCCGTCACCCCCTCCTTGTCGGTGACGGGAAAATCTTTGTTTTACACAGTCGAGAAGTCCTTGTGCTAAGGCCCCACATGCTGAGGCGTTGAATAGAATGTAGATGCTAGTTTACGGAAGCAAGTATCGATAATACATTTGTATCTCCATACTTATATTTCTTCTTTTGTAAAAAACCGAGTTGGTGATGATGGTACATGTGCCATCTTGCAATATAGACCGTCTGATCTATATCTGACGGATGGAAATTAAACTAAAAGATACCCGCACCCCTCTCCACATTTGCATATAAGGCCTTCCCTCGTTCATCCTTATCTCCAACAAACCTCATTGTTGAGCAATTAAGAAAGGAAGCCTCTGGAACAAACTGGCCTAGTGGCCGCTGCCGGCGTTGTCAATCCCCATGCCTCCGCTCAGTCCGACCACCAACCACCACCACACCCAACTCCTCTTCACCTTATCTCATATTTCTCGAGATATCATTAGTATTTACACATGGGATTACTCACGCAAGGGTCAATCACAACAAGTGTTTTTATAAAAAAAATGCATCTTGATGTTCCGTTAATGCACGGATCTTGCTAGTACTCCTACACAAGACTAAGTTGGTGATGCTGGTGTGTATGCCATCCGTATGATGATGCCTACATGAGATTGAAGAAGATAGCAATTGCGGACCCGCCGATAAAGCGACGTGGCTACGACGATTACTATCTCATCGTGGTGTTCGACATAAGGATTGCCATCAATGCAAGAGGCAGTAACGGCAGAGGCTGGCGCATGTTGGCGGCGGCAGATTTGTACCCCTACACGTTCGAAGACACAGTGCGCCATCTAGGCCGCATCTTCGCGGTGACAAGCCAGGGGACTTGTTTCATCTGGTTGCCATCCTACGGTACGGGAGATTACAAATGGAATGCACAAACCATCATTTGCATCCCTAACGGTACTCCATTATTTTGAAGGGACCAGTCATCCCCCGATCAAAATAAGATCGCTGATCCTGGATGTGCATTTGATTCCGTGATTTGGTCTAACCTGGAACCTTGTAGCTGACTTTGGCATATTGGGATCAACTATCTTAGCAGTCATTACCCATGGTACCACTGATGTGCAACATGGTCACACAATCTACCACGATCGGACCGTCACCATCTACCCAGGTATTCCATTTTTTAACCCTCTCGCCTTCTCTTTCATTGTTGTACTAGTAGTATACTTAGTACTACTAGTAGGAGTACTTTTTACCTTGGAGGACGCGTATAGTTAGCTGGGCCCTTGAAGACTTGAACCCACTAGCTGCCACCATTTTTGTTTTTCCATGTCTTACTATCTCATCCATGTAGCCAAGAGTGGCTATATATAATAAGCTGGTTATTTTACTTCCTCTATACCGGAGTAGTACTATTTGCTGCACAGTATTACTGACCGCCATATTTGAGCACAACATTATTATGCATGGACCTTGACTATGTACGTCACCATGTGTCCAGATCTGGGATGCCGCGTGTACCAGATGAACAGCGCCGAGTTCGACCCCCGTGATGCTACGTGGGTGCCGAGGAACACTCTTGGAGAGTACTCGCTTTTCATCGGGGACAGATACCCCATTGTGAAGCGGATGCCACCTTACGTGAACGACACAGAAGGCCTGCCATTCATGAAGCATGGTTGTGTCTTCATTGCGCACCGCCGAATGAACGACATGCTGGGACACGCTATCCCTGATTTATGTCGCTTCAGCTTGGATGAGTCTCCATCGTGTGGAACCGGACTAGAAAGCTGCGACAATGATTCCCGTTGCCCACCGCTATGGATCGTGCCATCCATGAAGAACACCTGGGACTAGAACCTGGAGGAGGACATCCATGTAGCCCATCTATAACGTGTAAGTAAAGTATGGTAATTGTGAACGGTAGCGCTGTGAATATATGTAGACTAGTCGTGCACAAATTTATCACATGAATTGGAGATGAACTTGTGTGGCATACTGGCATTTGTCCTTTAGAATTTATTACTAGTAAATGTGTTATGTGTACGTGCAACTTGTGTGGTTGTTGCACGGGCTCCAACACGCTCTTTGAGAAAAAAAGAAGGCACAACTTTGGGTATACGTGACGTGGCGGCATCATACAGTAGCATCATTCACTATAGTTGTAGTACACTCCTACTAGGACGACAACTCCTATAAAACCTTACGCTTGGCTCTTTGCCTCTTCGGGAGGTTCAACAGTTCGTACTCATGTGAACCTTGCACTTGGCTCTTCGCCCCTTCGGAAGGTCCAACAATGATGATACTACAGTACAATATGCTTCTGGTAATCCGACACCGATTGAACTGTTGCACGTCCACCGCGAGGCCGAGGCCAAGGGCGAGGGAGAGGGAGAGGGAGAGGGCGCTGTAGTAAAAACCCTCTCCTCGTCCTGCGAACCACCGCACGCGTGGGCGAGGGAGAGGCGTAGTAAGCAAGCTTCTCCTCGTTCGGCGAGTTGACGGGACACATCAAAGCAGTACAAGTACTAGTAGTCCATACTACGTCCTTTCCGATTAATATGGCTTAATTTGAAACGAGAAAAATACACTGGTGATCAATGTATGTAACAATACGCTCTTTGTAGTCACTATATATAGTTTTGCGATGATTATATGATCACTAGCTCATCGTAGAGCACCGTATTGCACCCTACTGGCCGGCCACATAGTCGACGTGGCACTTTGTTAACTGGTTAAATTTTCACCTGGTTTCTGGGTCCCACCTGTCAGTTGGCAGAGCAAAGAAATCAGTTAAACAAAACTATACGCAGGCGCGACACGAGTCCAACCCTTGCGCGCGAACCGCCCTAGCTGTTTATGTGAGTGCATGCACGTGTACTCCCTCGGTCTTTCAACAAAGAGTGTACATCGTCTATAAAACAAAGAGTGTAGTACATGATGTACATCTACACTTCCAATGCATTTAGCCTTTAATCTAAATCGATATTGATTGACTAATGCACCAACTTGTGCTGTAGGTATAGGCTACATGTCTATCCTTAATTACAGCATGCAACGACCTTCATTTAATCTTCTTCTCTCAATGGTCGCATGCACACATAAGTCTGCTACTTTGGGGCGTTAATTATGCCCTGGTCAATGTGTAAATCTCTAAATGTACAGTCTTTCACGGACATAGGGAGTAGGTTGAGCACTTCAGCATGAGCGTGTGTGTTGCGTCTGTGTTGTGTGCCGCATGGGTGCGTGAGTGTTGTGTGCGTCCATGTGTACGTGTGAGTGTTGCATGTTGCATGCATGCATGCATGCATGGGGCTTACTCCCTCCCATTGACATGTTCATATTTCAAGCTTCCTCTATTCCCTCCATATGGTGATACTCCCTCTATTCCCAAATACGGAGTAAAAGCCTCCCTCTGTTCCCAAATACGGAGTATTTGTCTTTCTACAGATTTCAACAAGTGACTAGGTACGGAGCAAAATGAGTGAAGTGAGCGTAGAGGCATAGGGATACTGTAGAAAGGAAGTCCTCGCGATCCATTATTCCCCATCTCGGTCAGACAGAACTATTAAACTAGTCTTCACAGTGAAGTGACAATACACGATGTAGTAGATGGGACATGTAATTAATAAGCTGAACCAGCGTGTTGGTGCTACTAAATCAGCCTTACCAAGTACTGCCATCATGTTTGCCAGTAGAGCACGCTTCCGCAAATACGCCTACGCACCTCTGTCCTCCATTAACTGACATATGGGCCCTGTTATGGTAGACCCACATGTCATCGGTGTAACTATTTACACTCCGAAGGATGGTTTATCCTGGTAGTAGTACTAGTAGAATTGAGATTTAATGCACTTTCTTCCCCGTCTTCCACTCTTCTTCCTCCTCTCTTCTTCTTCCTCCTCTCTTCCCCATCGTCGGCTGCACACCATTTACCCCCGCTCACTGCTCGCCCGCCCGCACCATCTTCCTTGGTAGCTCGCACGTACCATATCCCCCCGCTCACTGCTCGGCCACACGAGGAGAAGCTTCTTCGCTTGCCCGCCCGAATCCACTTCCCCGCTGGCTCGCAGGCACCGAAAACCCCAATGGCAGAACAGACTGACACGCAGAGCCACGATTGGAATTCCCTCCCTGATGTTCTCTTGGAGCAGATCTGTAGTCGTATGGACCTACTCAGCACCGTCCGTTTGGCCGCATGCTCGGTGTCTTTGTACCGTCTACTCGTCTGCAACCTGTCGGCTCTTTTCAAGACACCCTGCTTGCTGATGCCCGATCCTCGCAGGTGGCCCAGACACCGACTTGATGATCCTACAGAGGTTGTCGTGGTGCCCCTCGACATGCTACCACTACCCGTCCACCTGTCCTTCATGCGCAGCCACTACTGGGCGGGCATGAAGGCCAACTGGATCGTCCTCATCCACCACACCGGTAGTCCATGGCGTCTCGTGGATATCTACACCCAGCGAGAGATCACCCTTCAATCGTTGGATACCGCCGACATCGAGCCTCGCGGCCCGCCGGACACTCCTGCCTACTACGCACGAGACGCGTTAAGCTTTTGGCTCGACCTCTGTTTGTAGAAAGTTGTAATCTGCGAAGTGCCCACACCATCAGAAGACTACATGGATTACAAGCTCATTGCCTTGTTTAACATGGGATTAGTCTATCTGGAATCCGGTCGCCATACATGGTTATGGCTCATCATCAATCCTGTTGAGGCAACATTTCTGTCTGATGCTATAGTGCACGATGGCATCGTTTACGTGGTCGACGCACAGATTGGCTGCCTATACTGGTGAAACCTATCGTCGTGTAATTGTTCTATCTCATCTCATCTTTACCTTATGAATACGACTGCCTATTCATTTGTTACAAATTTAGAATGCATAGCATGTCTATAACCACATCATTGCTATATGTTCCTCTCATTTCCTAGATTTTTATGACCACACATGTTATTGTTAGAGTTGATATGAGAACAATTGGCATCTAATGATTGTTAGAATACATATTATGAGCATAACATCATGATTGCTATATGTTACTCTCGTTTACTAGATTTTTATAACATGGCATGTTATTGCTTAGAGTTGATATGAGAATAGTAGTAGTAAGTGCTATGGTAGAATATGAGTAGGCACTGTCATAGCTGTTTTCCTCTCATTGTTACATGATGTTTGAACCATGACATGTTGCTAGAATATGAAAGCCATTGGCTTATTGTTTTAACTTGGGGTATGATTATGACCACGGCATTGCAATTCTCTGTCTATGATATGTGTCACTGTTATAATAATCTTAATTCCACACATACTCTCAACATGATTGTTTATTTTTGTCCTTTTGGTCTCCAATTTGAATTGTTGCAGCAACCGCAAATGCGCTGGCCTTCATGATTCCAGGACCTGGAATCATACCAGCCGATGGGTGCTGGTTTATCGCTCGTTCAGCTGACGGTGGTCATTTGATGCTCATTCGCACATACCAAATTGGCCAAACCATTACATCAAACCACATGCAGTACAATGCGTGGGGCATTCGTGACATTGATGGCTATGGCTGCTTCGTGTTCGAGAAAGATCCCAGCTCCGTTGGGCCAGGCTTATTCAACTGGAGGCGGGTTTACAGCCTCGGCAACCACTCCTTGTTCCTCGGGCTCATTTATCTGATCATCCAACCAATCATCGATCATATCACCGGCGATGATTACTGTGCTATGCAACTTCCATTCACGAGGGGGGGCTGTGTTTACACATCATACCATGGGTTTCATGAATCACCATATCCAGAGATTCGTCGACATAGCTTGTTGCCAGGTAATCTTCAGTGTGTGAAAGGAATCAAGCTTCCATGCGATGGATGGCTTTTGCAAACCCGACATGCGGCAATGTGGTTCATGCCAACAGCAAATATGCACAACTTGATTTGTGCTGATATCTAGACTGAGTCATGTATTCTGCTGCTGTAGCACGACCCTCTTTTGTTGGATATTATGTACTGTTGTTACTTTGAAGCACTCCTCTGGTTTGAAGGATAGATACCTTCCTGGGATCAAGTGCATCCTAACTCGCCTGCGTAGGATGTACTGATAATGATGATGGAGATGCTGTGCAGAAGCCATATATATACATATATATCAGTTAGGCTTCAAGTGCGTACTTGTTAGTTAAACCTATGTATAAATTGTGACACTAAATACGACTAGTAAGTAGTACAGTAGCAGTACTAGTATACGTCGGTCAAATTATTCATCATGTCCACACATTGAATTGACGTGACAACACGCTGCGCGTGAGGTGACACAAGAATCCCGGCGGCGTGTTCGGGTATTCCGGACTTCAGATTTGGAGTACCACTTATCTGTCGAAATCTTTTTTTAAACGGAGGCAAAAGATTTGCCTCATCCATTAAATAAGAGGAGAATAGAGCTTAGAGTTTTTACAAGCGCCCTTGCAAAACGGTATGGCAATTACTCTCGTACAACTGTCGAAGAAGCGCGAGTTTTTACTCTGTCAAAATCTTTCATCATTCAC
Organism: Triticum aestivum; assembly: GCF_018294505.1. Taxonomy (NCBI): domain Eukaryota; kingdom Viridiplantae; phylum Streptophyta; class Magnoliopsida; order Poales; family Poaceae; genus Triticum; species Triticum aestivum. The sequence goes on along the minus strand of NC_057810.1, from coordinate 304,975,214 downwards.
TTAAAACAGTCGATTGGTCATACATTGAGTACCATATAACTAGAATTACCGATGCAAGTCAAAGAAGGATTGGCCAGTGCTGCCGGCTGGCGTTAAGTTCGATCCCACGGATCAGGAGCTGATAGAGCACCTTAAGGCCAAAGTGAGTGTTGACAGCGCAAGATTTCAGTCTCTCATCGATTTGTCCATACCAACCATCGACAGCGAGGACGGCATATGCTACACCCAACCTGAGAAGCTTCCAGGTAAGACACCGATCGGCCGTCTACTTGCACAAACATATTCCTTTGTTTATAGCTCTATTTTTCTTTTTAGACGCAGACCTGGTGAAACAATTACAATTTGACAGTTAATAAAAAGTGAAACAAGTGACTGCAACATGCCAAAGATGTTATGAAAATGCCAACTAGGTACACTAAAACCTGTATTCCACAATACTGCAGGTATCACACTGAGTGGCCTAAGGAAGCATTTCTTCCAGTGCAATTCTAGGGCGTTCAAAAGGGGCACATGGACGCGTCGCAAGATACAGTCAGAGTACGGCACGCACGCGATGTGGCACAAGACCGGCAATACCTTGCCTGTGATGGTCAACGGCCAGCAGACGGGCAGCAAAAAAGGTTCTGGTGCTGCACACCAACAAGAACTTCGACCAGCAGAGGACCAACTGGGTGATGCACCAGTACCACATCGGGGACCTGGAGCAAGAGAAGGAGCGGGAGCTGGTCCTCTGCAAGATTTTCTACCAGACGAACACTAGGTATTGTTGTTGTACTACCTTGTCGTCCGCAAGTTGGTATTGTTGTTAACGATCTTTTGGTATGAACTTGCACTTGCTTCGAACCATCATGCCGAGGGTCGACGTGGATATAAAGCTGAATCATTTGTTTCAAAACAAATTCTCAGGCACCTGATTTTTATTTGATGGGTAGCATAAGCACCCGCCGTTCGAATTCCCAGTTCTGCAGTTTTTTCGAAACAAGTGCATGCACTTATTATCACGATAAAAAACAATATTCGTGTTGCGTCCCAGTTATCAGTCTGTGCTTACAGAATTCTCTCGTTTATTGAGCACGTATATTGTTTTTTCAGGTCGAGCAAGTTTCAACTGGGTTGTAGACTGACCAGGGTTGGTTTTGTTTTTAATAGGCCCAGCCCATGACGACAATGGGGCACAAAGATCCAGCAGGTATCTACTGGCCTCTGGCCCGCCAGCGTTAGTTATATTTTGTCTTACAACATCCGCAGGCAGTTTTGTTACTGAATCAAACACACAGCCCAGTTCTATTTTCCTCTTGAAATGCATGTCCTACATCCGTTTTCTAATCTCTACCTATAGTTTTACTAGTTCATATACACGTATCGTTATATTGAAAACACATAAAATTCCCTTTTCATATTTACATCCTTATTTTTGTTGTTTTTTCCCACCCAGCGCTGATTTTTTTACCACTGGTTTTCCCTTAAACCAACTCAATTGTCCCACGTCTTATTTGCTTACAAAAACAAAACGATTTTTTTGGCAAATCAATAAGTTCTTAAAAAATGTTTATCATTTTGGGATTACAATAGTTTGGACTCCACCGAAATATGCAAAATAAGGTTGAACTTTTTGACCGTGGTCCTGGGCAGAAAATGGGCTGTAATAAATTACTTAAGAATTAGCAAATGGGCTGCAAATTATAAAAAAAATAGCAAATGGGCTGCAAATTGTAAAAAAATAGCAAATGGGCTTTATGTTGTCTGCCACAGATTTGGAGGCTGACTTGTGGGCCTACTAAGTTCATGCGTACACAAGGTTTCTTAAAAAAGGAACTTAGTCAACAATCGACTCTACCAGCGTCAGACCGTTAGATGTCAATCTAACGGCAATCGTGCTTCTTCAGTCTCTGATCTTCCTGCCGCAGCCGCCCAAACCAGCGCCGTCGGAACCGCCTGCTCCCGCCTCCCGTGGCCGGCAGTGCTGCCAGGAAGGCCTCACGGCCCCATCATACTCGCATCCCTGGCCTGTCTATCCCTCTACTCACCCACACCTCCTGTTATTTTTCGGCGACAGCAGTCGAACCAGTCAACCCTCGTACTCTCCACCGCGTGGGCAGCCACTGCCGTGTCTTCGTCGGCTCCCTGTCGTTCCCTTCATAGGCCTCGCCGTCGTCCACCGCCCTAGTGCTCTCGGCGCGGCGTGGTCAACGATGTCCATCCAACGGCCGTAGTGCTTCTTCAACCTCTGGTCTTCTTGCCCCAGCCGCCCAAAGCAACGCCGATCGTGCCGCATGCTCCTGCCTCCCGTGGCCGGCTGTGCTACCGCGGAGGCCTCACCGTCCCCATACTACTCCCACCGCTGGCCAGGCCATCCCTCCACTCACCCACTCCCCTGTTATTCTGCGGCGACGGCAGCCACACACCGCAGCGGAACCAGTGAACCCTCGTACTCCTCTCCGCGTGGGTATCCACTGCCGCGTCTTCCCCGACTCCGCGTCGTCCCCTTCCTAGGCCTCGCCGTCGTCCACCGCCCTGGTGCTCTTGGTGCGGCATGGTCAATGTGGTCAACGACCGACTTCCATCGGAAGAGTACTGTACGTGGAGAGGCTGACAGCTGGGTCCACGACAGCCGCAAGGAAGTGCCTCCTTATTACGTGCAAAATAATTATTCCTCCACCTGACAGTAGGGACCCACCAGACGGGTCACCAGTATTTCGCGGAAAAAACATTTCCCCCCTGACTGCTATGACCCACCGGACGGGCCACCATATTTCACGAAAAAAACGTTTGCCCCTGTCTGCTGGGACCCACCGGACGGACCACCATATTTCATGAAAAAAACGTTCCCCCCGCTGTCAGCTCGAACCCACCGGAAGTGCCTCCTTATTACGCACAGAAAAATGAATACTCCCCCTGCTAGCTGGGACCCACCATGGTGGGAGGCTGACTTGTGGGCCTACTAAGTTGACGGGGACAGAGGGCTTTGTCAACTTAGTCATTATGAATGATTCTAGCTCCATTGACCGTACGATGTCCATCCAACGGTCGTCGTGCTTCTTCAATCTCTGCTCTTCCTGCTCCAGCCGCTCAAACAAGCGCCGGCGGGACTGCCTGCTCCCTCCTCCCCGTGGCCGGTTGTGCTGCCGCGTAGGCCTCACCGCCCCACCGTACTCCCATCGCTGGCCTAGCCATCCCTCTACTCACCACAAGGCCACACCTGCTGTTATTCCCCGGCGAGGGCAGACGAACCAGTAAACCCTTGTACAATCGTACTCCCCTCCACGTGGGAAACAACTGCCGAGTCTTCCCTGCCTCCGTGTCGTTCCCTTCCTAGGCCTCGCCGTCGTCCACCACCCTAGTGCTCTCGGTGCGGCGTGGTCAACATGGTCAAGGAACGTCTTCCATCGGACGTGGAGTGTACGTGGAGATGCTGACAGCTGGGTCCACGGCCGCAGCAAGGAAGTGCCTCGTTATTACGCGCAAAATAATTATTCCTCCACCTGACATCTGGGACCCACCGGAAGGGCCTCTGTATTTCGCGAAAAAAACGTGCCCCCAGCTGACATGTCGGACCCACCAGCTATCTTCGCACGCAAGGAAGTGCCTCCTTATTACGCACAAAAAAATGAATACTCCCCCTGCCAGCTGGAACCCAGCATAGTGGGAGGCTGACTTGTGGGCCTACCAGGTTGACGGGGACGGAGGGCTTTGTCAACTTAGTCAATATGAACGATTCTAGCTCCTGTTACCGTACGATGTTCATCCAACGGCCGTAGTGCTTCTTCAACCTCTGGTCTTCTTGCTCCAGCCGCCCAAACCAGCGCCGGTCGTGTCGCGTGCTCCTGCCTCCCGTGGCCGGCTGTGATGCCGCGGAGGCCTCACCGCCACCTACTACTCCCACCGCTGTCCAGGCCATCCCTCTACTCACCCACACCCCCTGTTATTCTGCGGCGACAGCAGCCTCACACCGCAGCCAAACCAGTGAATCCTCGTACTCCTCTTCGCGTGGGCATCCACTGATGCGTCTTCCCCGGCTCCGAGTCGTCCCCTTCCTAGGCCTCGCCGTCGTCCACCGCCGTGGTGCTCTCGGCGCGGTGTGGTCAACGTGGTCAAGGAACGACTTCCATCAGACATGGACTGTACATGGAGAGGCTGACAGCTGGGTCCATGGCCGCCACAAGGAAGTGCCTCCTTATTACGCGCAAAATAATGATTCCTCCACCTGACAGCAGGGACCCACCAGACGGGCCACCGTATTTCACAAAAAAAAACGATTCGCCCCCCTGACTGCTGGGACCCACCAGCTACATCTTCGCATGCAAGGAAGTGCGTCCGGGCAAAAAAAAAACGATTCGCCCCCTGACTGCTGGGACCCACCAGCTACATCTTCGCACACAAGGAAGTGCCTGATAGTCGGGACCCACCTGGTCGAAGCGTACGTAGCATTGTCATTCTGGCCGCGAACGTGTACGTACATACTGGTCGATGTAGAGGCGCGCACGTGTCGTAGATGTAGAGGCACGCACGTGTCCTAGTAGAGGCGCGCACGTAGCATGTACACGTACGTACAGCGACGAGGGTGCAAGAAAGAAAATACGGCCATGTATGTATATACGGGCAGGGTCTCTAACGCCTATCGCGCATACGTACATGGCTGGGTTGGAACGGAGAAACAACATCGTCGTCGTCGTGTTCATGGGGAGCCAACCGGCTGGGTCGGAACGGAATGCGTGGTCGTGTTCATCGGGAGGGCTTGGACGGAACAGGCGATGGAAACGAGGCCTGGCGTACCACACAAGGAGGAAACGGCCTTGTGTTCGACCGGCCACGTTCGAAACGGGGTCCTGTTGATCGGGAGGGGCCTGCGTACCGCAAAACGGAGGAAACGGACCTTCTACGGTCGAAACGGGGGTCCTGTTCATCGGGAGGGGTGTGGCATACCGCAAAACGGACGAAACAGACTTGTGTTGGAGCGCTACGGTCGAAATGGGGGTCCTGTTGATCAGGAGGGGTGTGGCGTACCGCAAAAC
>NC_057810.1:304923176-304969557 GCF_018294505.1 Triticum aestivum | reverse complement strand
CTTCAGTTAGCAGCAGTAGCAAAGGAATCGCTCCATAGGGTTCAGTTAACAGCCATCGATCGATCTCTCGGGTTCAGTAACACGTAGCCTGCAGTGCAATCGCTCGGGTTTAGTTAGAGCCCAATGCCTTGCTCGGGTTCAGTTAGAGCCCAACGCCTCGCACACACGCGCGTATGTACGAGAGAAACGCGCATCGCTCTGCCCCGACCTCCCACCGTAACCGGCAACTCCCCGAAATTTTCCTCCCCCTCGCTTCTACCACGGTTTTTTCCGTCATGGACGGCCCAAACAATGTCATGCAGCCGCGTCTCCGGCCCGCCCAGGACGAAAAGCCCATTTTCTGTCATAATTTTTTGTCATAGAAGTAGGAGCCCACCACATCAATGATGATACCGGGTTTTTTCACAATTATCGTCATAGAAGTGTCATATATATGACAGGAAAAAATTTCATTCGGCACAAAATGTCACGGATGTGTCTTTTTTTGTAGTGAAAGGTGGTCTTCACCTCTCAAAGGCGCTGGTGGTGACGCCGTCTTGGGCTCCACGGTGACCTCCGTCCTGCCGTCCTGCTGGTCTTGGTCTTGTTGCACCGATATGGAAACCTTTGCCTGATGCCTCGGTACTCCGCGCCTGCGCTTGCCCCCTTAGCACCAAAGGGGAAATGAGGACACTGCGTGTGCTGGCACCCGCCTGGCGCTCGCCTAGCCTTGGTCATCATGGCTTGCGTCACGGGAACCTCGCGAGGTACCCCTTGCCTTTATCTCTCCGCCTCCTCGCGAGCCTGCCTGGTGAGGCTGCCCCTGAGGAGGCCTTGTGTTGTCCGCCCCACGAGGCTTGGCCCCTCGTGAGGCTCTTGAGTGTTGGTTGATGAAGACGGGCCGTACAAGGCCACTGGCGGAGCCACGCCGTGGGCCGCAGGCAGGCAAGTCTGGGGACCCCCGTTCCCAGAACACCAACAGTAGCCCCCGGGCCCAAGGCGTGCTCGGACATGGCTTAGTGGCGAAGCCAAAGGGCAAGTGTGGAGCGCCGCAGGCCCCAACAGCCTGCGGCCTTGGTCGACGCATGGCGACTGATTGGACGTGGGCGTCTCCGCTTCCCCACGCTACCTCGGCAACTGCCTGACTTGACGAGTCCCTGCTGCATGCAAGAAGGGTTATCATTACCTGCGATCGTGGGGGTCGATGGTTGGCCTACCTTGGGCTATAAATGAGGAGGGGTGAGAGCCCTCGTCGCCCATCTCTTCCTGCTCCGTTCGCTCCTTCTTCCCTGCTCCACCTCCAGTCTTGACACCAATGGCGCCGATCCATAGATTCTCGGCCGAAGATAAAGGGAAGGCTCCGCGGGACGGACCCGATCCGCTCCCGCCGAAGAAGAGGTTGGTACATCGTCGCCGCGGCGAGGTCATGAGGCTGGAGATGATGAGGCCCTGGTGCGAGCGGCCACCTCCTGGGTACCCGTTGCCCCTGCCGCCCTAGCCGAGGGCTCCGGATAAAGGGGCGGCGAGCGATGCCGCCCGCGCCACAACCAATGTCGGCGTGCCATGGTGGCGTGCGCTGTCACCCCTGGAGTCCATGCCGCGGACTCCTCTCGCGAGCTCGTGTTGCATGCAGCGATGCCTCCGAGCACATGGATCCGCCTTCCTCCGTTCTTCTCCACCGAGATGCCGCCGAGGGGGCCTCTCGAGCTTTGGCTGCAGCATGCTAACTGTGGCGCCCCGGCGGCCGGAGCGGAAGTTGAAGTCGTTTCCACGGGCAAGATCTTCATGACCCGAGGCTGGGGCGAAGTCGCCCGGGTCTGCCGAACGGGAGGTGCCCTTATGATCCATTTTGAATACGACGGCACCTCCACGTTGTTCTTCAAGGTCTTCGACGCAGAAGGCCGCCGCCTCGAGTGCTGCCCCAGAGGGGGCAGTCAGGAGATCGATGTGGCAGGGGCTGGGCCTGCCGTCCGCTTCCCCAGCGGCTCCTCCGGCAGCAGCAGCGATGCTCGGGAGTCCAGCGACTCTCCCGAACTCTTCGAGACTCTGGAGACAAGCGACGACAGCTACGCGCCCCCGAGCTCTCGCCGCGCTCGGGGCAAGGCGGCAGCATCGGGCCATCGCCACCGCTGATTTGGATGGGGTTGGCGTCGACCTCCTGTGGCCCAATTGATGATGGCGTCAGCCACGAAGGCGCGTGTAGTTAGGGCTCCTCGAAATTCTTTTCTTTTGTTCATTGCGAGGAATCGAGAAACACCCAGCAGGGGCATGTAAAAGGTCTGCGATGTCTTTTGTCGATATTATCCTTATGAAATCGTGCGAGTGCTTGTCCTGTCCCGGCTTGGTTCCCCCTTTCTAACCTCGTGACGACTTGGTGCTCTACGCTGACAGGTCCCGGTCCCCAGGCAGGCTGCAGCCGACGCTGGTATGCCAGGTCGCGATGCCGTGGTCAAGGCCAGGAGGTGAGCAGCCCGAGGTCCAGTAAGAGCCCCTGAGGCACGATGCTCAGGAGGTCCCCTTTAGTGTGCAAGCAGCCGCCGAGAGGCGAGAAAGGAAGGCAATGTTGCTGCCATAGGGCCGCATCAAGTGAGAAATTCCGCGTTGTAACGATTAGTTGTTCCAGGCGTGAAACTTATCTCGGCAATCCGAGGTCGTTCCCTTGCGTTGCGCCAGACTTGTGCGTCGGCAGCCGTGGCGCAGCAAGGTTAGGCCCGTGCGAGCTTCCCCCTTCTTCCCCGCACTCTGCTTCGTGCTCTGCGTCCTCAGGTCCTAGTCCTCGAGCGAGCTCAGCCGCCGCTGGTATGCCAGGTCGTGATGCTGTGGTCAAGGCCGGGGGTGAGGGCTGGAGAGCCAGTAAGAGCTCCTGGGTCGCGATGCTCAGGATCCCCCCTTTTAACGCACAAGCGGATCGCATGGGAGAGAGAGGGAGCTCGCGGTGCCGCCCGCTGTAGTCCTCAGGAGGTTCCTATAAATCAGCACAAGAAAAGCACGGGTTGCCATTATGATTGCCGGACGGCCATTGGCTGCTCCGAGAGAAGGGTGAGGGCACTGAGGGCCTGGTGAGGTGACGCGCGCGGGGTGCTGCGGGCTAGAGCTCGACCGCTTAGATTTGTCGGCGTTGCAGGGACGGACCCGTGCGCAAGCACCATGCCAGCGCGAGCGGCTCCCGTGTTAGGTGTCAATTGAGCAGGTGATAATCACAGGTAGATTAGGCATGAAAGGCAAATCAGTTTAGGTAAATGCAGAATGGATACATGCCACCGGGTCAGACCCGAGCGGCTCAGGGATGATGCAGCCCGAGGGGCACCCCCAGCAAGATAAGCTAAAGACATAAAAAAGAGAAACATGCTGCGGGGATGGACCCACACGGCCTGGGAATGATGCAGCCCTGAGGGCGCTCCCAGCTGAAATGAACTTGGGAGATGTCACCTGTTTCCGTTGTAGAGGGGGTGTTGGGGCAACTGAAGATGCGCGGTGAAGGGGCCGACCCTCATGAGCCACTGGGCCCTAAGCCTCAGGAGGCTCTAGGGGTCCATGTGGTTCCTTGAGGACCGTCTCCATCTCCGCTAGGACCGCGTGGCGCCTGGCCTCCTGAGCCGCCAGAATGCTCCATAGCTGACGCTGGTAGGTGGCAGCCGCGTTCGGCAGGCCGAAAGGCATGTGAACATAGCTGTGCGGCAGACCCTCGCAGCGTCCCACGCGCGAAGGCCAGAAGCGCTCCTGAGATGCGGCTCGGTTGAGCCCTGGGATGTCGATGCAGAAGCGCAACCCACCATCCTCGCCTGGATGGGGAGCCGCGCCGGGCAAGCGGCGGTCGATGCGCACGGCCCTTGCTTCCTGAAGCTCCTGAGTGGTCTTGGCAATGAACTCTGAACGTTGGGCTTTCCATGCCCTGTGCCTTCCTGAGGGAAATGTGCCGCGAAGCACGCCTCCAAGTGGTGCCCGAGCGCCTCCCTCGTGATGTTGGCGAGGTCTGAGGCCCTCCAGAAGAGAGCCCCCGAGCCATGCCCGAGGAGGGCGCCGGGCGCGCCTTCCTATGCGATGGAAGAAGGCGCCCCAAGCACGGGCGCTGATCCTGACGGGCCACCACCCGAGGCGCCGCCCTCCTGAGGCCCTGTCCGAAGTGGTTGCTTGTTCTTCTTGGGGATGGCCTCAGGAGGATTCTCGCCCCTGCTGTCCGGGTCCTCGATTGCCGCGGCTAGGAAGGCACGCTCAAGGGAGCACACCGCATCTCTCTCTTCGCAGGGGGCCGTGATGATTCCGCCGCTTCCTGGTATCTTGAGGACGTTGTAGCCGTGGTGGGTCACTGCCATGAACTTGGCTAGGGCTGGATACCCGAGGATGGCATTGTACGGTAGTTGGATGTGGGCGATGTCGAAGTCGATGAGCTCGGTGCGGTAGTTGTCGCGCTTTCTGAAGGTGACAAGGAGGCGGACCTTCCCTTTTGGGGTGGTGGAACCGTCGGTAACTCCTAAGAAGGGCTTGGTAGGCTGAAGTTGATCATATGGCACTTGAAGGGTGTCGAACATCTCAACGGACAGGATGTTAAGCCCTGCGCCGCCATCGATGAGGGTCCTAGTGACTTGCACGTTGCTGATGACTTGAGCAGAGCATCGGGAGAACGCCAGCAGTGGCCGCGCACTTGAGTTGATCTGCCGAGCTGAAGGTGATGGCACACTTGGACCACCTGAGCGGGCGTGTGGCCTTGAGTCTGGGAAGGGCTGCATTCACCTCGCGAGCAAACTGCTTGAAGATACGCTGAGAGGCTGGGGCTTGATCTCCGCCCAAGATGCAAGCGATAGCACGCGTCTCCTGGAAGCCCCCAGCCCCCTTGTCCTGGTGATGGTTGTCATTCCTTCTTGGCAGCGGCGGCGGAGGAAGGCCTGCGTTGCCCTGGGGACGGTCCTTGCGAGGCTGATCCTTCCAGGCGCCCTCGCGAGGCTGGTCCTTCCAGGCGCCCTCACGAGGCTGGTCCTGCCAGCAATCCTCACGAGGTCGGTCGCGCCACTCCTGACGAGGGCCACGGTCGTCCCATCGTCCTCCGCCACGTCCTCCTCGGTCGTTGCCCCGGTCGCTGCGCTCGGGGCGTCGACCGAAGCGTCCTTCTCGAACGGCCCTAAGCTCCTTGCAATCATTGGTGTTGTGGGTGTGGAGGTTGTGGTAGGTGCAGAACGGTCGGCTGCCCTTGGACAACTCCGCCTGGTCCCTGCCGCGCTTCGTGTCTGACTCCGCTGCAAGCACGGCCACTCCCTTGCGCTTCACGTCCTTGGCCTTGGTTTTCTTTTCCTCCAGGTCGGTAGCCGGGAGCTCGAGGAGGGAGAGGCGTCCTTCCTCAGCTCTTGCGCACTTGGTCGCCAAGTTGAACAGCTCCAGGGATGTGCACAACTCCTCATGGATGGCGAGCTCCTCCTTCATCTTGACGTCACGGACGCCATCAGAGAACGCTGAGATGATGGCCTCGTCCGTCACCTTGGGGATCTTGAGGCGGACACTGTTGAAGCGTTGGATGAATTTCTGTAGGTCTCCCAGGCTATTGCTTGATGCGGCGCAGGTCGCGCGCGGCCAGGGGCGGTCGCGAGTGCCCTAGAAGTTGGCGATGAAGCGGCTGCGCATCTCGTCCCAGGAGAAGATCGAGCCGGGAGGCAGGTTCAGGAGCTACGAGCGGGCACCGTCCTTGAACGCCAAGGGAAACCAATTCGCCATGACTTTCTCGTCGCCATTGGCCGCCTCGATGCTCAGCTCGTAGAGCTACAAGAACTCCGCGGGGTCGGGGGTGCCGTCATAGCAAGGAGGCGGGTCCGGCTTGAACTTGCCGTGCCAGGCGACGCTACGCAGCTCGGGGGTGAAGGCGTGGCAGCCTGCTGTGGTCACCGGGGCCCTTTGCTAACGCGGAGCTTGCTCTTGACGGTACCCGCGCACCGCTGCCATTGGCAACACGCGGTCTTGTCGCGTCGGTGCAAGGAGCACGGAGGCGCCTTGTTGAGGCCGAGGGATTTCTTGACAGCTTCCTCCTTCTTGTCGCGCGGGCGCTGGACACGGTGGGTCACGCCCAGGGGCCGCACGTCTTGGCGCCAGGGCGCCGTCTTGGGGCAAAGGTGGTGGGGGCGCTCTATGAGCCACGTCGCCCGTACCTGGCGGAGGGCGAGGCAACGAGAGGGACGGCGCGGGAGAGCCCCCAGCGGCACTGACGAGCTCGGTGATGCGAGCGAGTCATTCTTCGTAGAGGTCGTCGATGGGGCGGTAACGCAGGAGCTCGCGTGCCATAAGCAGCACGGCCTGCGCGTCCGTGGGGGTGCGACGAGCGTGGGACGACGAGCCGGCCGGGGTCAGCGACGGAGTGGTGGTGCGGCCGTCCCGCCACACCGAGGGGTGCAGCGAGGATGCTTGCTGCTCGTTTCCCGCCGAGCCAGTGGCGGCGTTGGTGGCAGGCGACGGAGAACGACGGGGAGGTCCGCCGACAGGAGCCGTCTGGGCGACACGTGCGGCAAGAGAGGCCCGGCGCTCAGCGCGGGCTCGGCGGGCGTCCGACATGGATGCGACGAAGCGATGGGACGCGGATCAGCGGAAGGAAGACTTCGGCGCACCCCTACCTGGCGCGCCAAATGTCGGACTTAGGGTTCCGGCAAAACCCTTGAGGTTCGAACACTGGGGTGCGCACGAAGATTCCTCCTACCGAATCACGCTCTCAACCTCGCCGCAATCTCTAAGCTAGCTCGATGAACTCACAACACAAGAGACACAAGATTTATACATGTTCGGGCCACCGTTGAGATGTAATACCCTACTCCTGTGTGTGGTGGTGGATTGTCTCTTGGGCTGATGATGAATAGTACAAGGGAAGAACAGCCTCCTGAGAAAAGGTGTTCTTGTGCTTGGTGGTTTGCTCGGGGAGGAATTGATTCATCCTCCCTACTGCGGTGGCTAGTCCTATTTATAGAGGCCCTGGTCCTCTTCCCAAATATTGAGCGGGAAGGGATCCAACAACGACCAATTTGAAAGGGGACAACTAGTACAAGCTATCCTGACTAAAGGTGGTCTTCGCCTGTCAAAGGCGCTGGTGGTGACGCCGTCTTGGGCTCCATGGTGACCTCCGTCCTGCCGTCCTGCTGGTCTTGGTCTTGTTGCACCGATATGGAAACCTTTGTATGATGCCTCGGTACTCCGCGCCTGTGCTTGTCCCCTTAACACTAAAGGGGAAACGAGGACACTGCGCGCGCTGGCGCCCACCTGGCCTTGGTCGTCATGGCTTGCGTCACGGGATTCTTGCGTGGTACCCCTTGCCTTGATCTCTCCGCCTCCTCGCGAGCCTGCCTGGTGAGGCCGCCCCTGAGGAGGCCTTGTGTCGTCCGCCCCACGAGGCTTGGCCCCTCGCGAGGGTCTTGAATGTTGGTTGACGAAGACGGGCCGTACTAGGCCATTGATGGAGCCACGCCGTGGGCCGCAAGCAGGCAAGTCTGGAGACCCCCATTCCCAGAATGCCGACAGCCACAGTCACAGACATTTGAACAACGCAACAGGACCGTGACGAGAACACCTCAACAAAAGGCATTGTGCACCACCAGAACCACAATAACGACCCAAACCATGAGGACAAGCCGAGAGACCCAAGACCTCCATGAAGCAGCTGCAGCACCATCTTCAGAGGCGGTCGATGTCGTGTACAATGACCGCTATGCTATGGCAAATGGAAGCGCACAACCAATTTTACCATATTTTCCATGACAGCGTAATTGTGAAAAAAAGAAGAATTGTTTTCTCAAGTGTCAATTCACCTATCCAAAACAAAACAAAACAATTTCAATTCCATTGGAACATATCCACCTGCAGCTCCGATCGATTGATACGGCATCACAAACTGAAGGAAGTGCAAAGAGAGACAGTTCCTTACACGGACACCCTTCTTCCATGAAAAAATGGTCTTGGTAATTGTTTCCGTCTGGGTATCAGTGGCCTTCCCACAAATCTTAAAGCACGTGTCGTACCGACATGGGAGATAACAGAAGTGACCCGAAGGAGGAATCTAACAGACTAGACCGATGCACCAAATCCACCGCACTAATGCGGTCCATAAACTCGAATCATCCATTTCAAGTCTGCAGTCTTGGTCAGTGACAGTAAAATGGCTGTCAAATTTTTCCGGTATGAGCGGAATAAACTTTGCAAGCATCTTACGATTCCAAGTAGGATGTTGTTGAGGTCGTATGGCCATCAGGATACTTGGGCAGCCGGTATTTTCCACTCATGTATTGAATGGCTTCATGCACTACAAGTGTCACTTCCCTGTCAGATTGAGCTCATTTCTGCTAACTTACTTGTCAGAGTGGTAGTGGCTATCAGACTACCTACAGTGGGAGTAACATAGATAGTAACATCACACATTTCTAGATAAAATCGATGATGTCGCAAACAATAAATGAAAAGAGAGGAAAGTGGTAACATATCTAGTTACTAGTAGTATGAGTAATATCATATATATCAAGGCAAGATGAATCTATAGCCTAATAAATAAAGTGTTGCATGTTACCACACATATGTTACTTCACACTATAAAGGTAGTAACATAGACCGGTAACATATGCATGTTACTGGTCTATGTTACTACCCATTGTGGCTAGTCTCATCTTCATCAGCTGACTGGCTACCACATGCATATATGCTAGTGAGGGGAAGGTCGTTCACCAACGGGTTCCCTCTTAATAAAAAAAAGAGAGGAATGCGAGAGTTCTATAGGCGTTTCATCAATGCCAACCGTAATCACTAGTGGTAAGATAAAGGCCGAGGCCAATCTGTGGGGTATGGCGGGCGCTAAACATTCGAGGTATTTGATGGCGCAAGAGTAGAAATGTAGTGCCCGACCGTTAGTTGGCCGTTACTTGGCGATGATGAGCGTATTCAGGACCTCCATGACGGTGACAACAATATTGGGAGCACTGAATCGACCAACACAAACGAACAAAGTGGAAAAGGATGGTTCACATTCTGTGGATATTGGTTCAAGGGTTGACATGCTTTCTGCGGTGGCCATCCCCATCGAGGAAAGATTCTCTCCTATTACCACTACCAGGAACCTTTCTCCGGAGGTTGTTAGCCAATGGAACATGGCTGCCATCTTACTGCGGTGATGAAATGGATATGGACCCCAGCCTGTTCTTTTCCACCCAAACAGGATTGCGCTTCTTCTACTTTATGTTAATATTCGCAGTGCTTGCTTTCTTGTCAATGGGTCTGGGACCCAATTTTGGTTAGACCCCTGGCTTGATTGGGAGCCTCTCCGCATACTGTTTCCGAGACTCTTTACGATTTGTGACGACCCGGCTGTTCTTGTATCTGCGGCTGCTTTAGATGAGGGATGGACCATTGCGTTCCGCCGCTCATTCGGACCGGCCGAGGTGCAGGAATGGGCAGACTTGAGGGAAGTAGTCCCTCTTCCTTTGTCCCAGGATCCTTCTGACACTGTTTCTTGGAGTCTTTCTCCTTCGGGAGAATTCTCCGTTAGTTCGGCTTATCAGGCGCTATACCAGTTGCCGGTTCTCCGGTGGTTATCCCCATTGTGGAAGGCGCTGATGCCCCTGAAGATCAAGATTTTCGTGTGGCAGCTTCTCAGAGATCGTTTGCCTTCGGGGACCGAGGTGTTGAAACGCCATGGTCCGGGCAATGGCCTTTGCCCCCTTTGCCTCGTCCCGGAAACTGGAACGCACATTTTGTTCTCGTGCATAGCAGCACAAGCACTTTGGTGTTTTGTTCGTGAAGCTCTGGAACCGGAATGGGAGGCCCATGACCTTGCAGAGTTTCTGTAGGTAAGGGCCACTCAGGTTGGCCGTAAACGCCGACTGTTCTGGCTCATCTTTGCGGCTATGATGTGGACTCTTTGGACTACTCGCAATAAGATGGTGATTGAGCGGGTGTTCCCGCGGCGTTTTTCTAACTTGTTCTTCAAATTTCTTGCCTTCTTGCAGCACTGGCATCCGCTCGCTAGGCCGAGAGATCGTGACCGGCTTCAGCTCTATCTGGACGCTCTGCTGTCTTCCGCGCGTCGGCTCTCCGACCGTTCGCCTGCTTCGTAGCTTGCCCCTGGTGGCCTTTTATATTTCTTCTTCTTTCGTTTGGGCGTGTTTGTATGGACGTATGCTTTATCTATAAAGCGGAGCGAAAGCCTGTTTCGAGCTTTCTTGTCATGTATCCAGCCTCGCTAATGAGTAGCAACAAGGGCTATCTAATTCAAAACTTCGGTTTACCAATGGATGAATGAAACTATTTTCCTTTCACTACTACATACATATGCAGGCGTTAGCACAATAAGATTCAAAACTCCATGATTTTGTTTGTGCCATAACTGCTCTCTGCTTGATGAGTTTGGAGCGCAGTAATGTTTCACCTGTTTCAAAATCTTAAAGAATATGGTTTAGTTTGGCATAAATTATGTGTTATGGACTACCAACAATTGGGGATATAAGTGCAGAACTGTCTACTCAAGAACAAGGGAAGAGTTTCGTACAAAAAATGAATAGGAGAAGAAGAAGAAGTGGAAGATAAACTATCATCAAGAGAAAATGTCTTTTGGAACCTGTTCTAGCCATCCTCCCCTTCCCGGAGGTAATCATCAACTCCAGGAACTTGAAAAGGAACCCAATGAAATGAATCAAATGGAGAATAGCACACCAGTTCACATGCCACTTTTACCCCGATTAACTCGATCATAAGCGCTGTGCAAAGATCGACTAGCCCCTGCACAAACATCAAATTAGGATAGTTAACAGAGAGCACCCCTGAAGATATTTTATAGGTTGATAGGCTCTACCAAGAACTTCAAATATTCTTGTGCACAGGCGGGAACATACCCCTACTGCACATTATTCTTCGTTAGAAATTCCGATGAGGCGATACATGAACCACCAGAGGTGACATAAAAACATGCCACCTTTTGACCTGATGCGCAGTAGTACCACACCGAATCGATCAATGATCATCAGATCCCAACTGGAGCAGTCTCTTGTGAACAACCTCTTGATTGTGTGCTACAAGTCTACAAGTGTCCTGATGCTAAAACAGAGTTCAAAACTGAGCAGAGTAGGTGCTGCTTCATGGTTAGTTAACATAATTGACGGCGCAATGTTTCCATTACCACCCGAGTAACAAGTGAACTTACTATATGAAAATTACCGTAGAAGAATTGTTCTATAGTTCCGGGCTTAAAAAAATACATTTTCCTGCTACTATGTTAAGCAGCTTAAGCTCTAGAGCAGAGCTGGATGACACTGTTCTAATGTTAAGTTTCAACTTAGCATCAATATTTCAACAAAAAGATTTTGATCGGGTCTCACCAAAAAAAAAACTATATAGCATGCTATGGTAGCAGTTTATAGACGTCTCTTCCAAAATTAGGGTTGATGGATACAGTAGGAATAGCCGGACAACTATTGCTCCATCGCACGAAGAGAACCTCAAACTGCTGCCTTTCTGCATGCCATGTGACTTGTGATCT
Source organism: Triticum aestivum (assembly GCF_018294505.1). Classification (NCBI taxonomy): domain Eukaryota; kingdom Viridiplantae; phylum Streptophyta; class Magnoliopsida; order Poales; family Poaceae; genus Triticum; species Triticum aestivum. The sequence goes on along the minus strand of NC_057810.1, from coordinate 304,958,096 downwards.
GTGATGTGTATTAATACCCTGAACTTTTGCAACTTCTTCCTTCTGTGAAAATGATGTGTAGAAAGCGGAAACCCTCATTTCTGGACGTGCAACCTGATGGCGCAGTGTTTGGAGGCGATTGCTGGGGAGGCTCAGTGGATGTATCTCGGCAGGTAAGTAACCAGGTAGGCACGTACAACTTCGTGTGGATGCCAAGGACCGAGGCCTGATGGCCTGTTTGGAACATAATAATTTCACAGGAGACATAAAAAGCCCTCCAAAATCCGCACGCAAATCATTCATTCCCTATAAGAGGTCTAAGGCTACCAGATCAGTGATTTCACAATTTGGATGGACAAAGGAAACTGTGGTACAGTTACCTTACAATTATTTGTTGTTGATGTTTGAAAAGACTTTTGTTGTCGATGTGACTTCGAATAAGAACCTAATGGGCGAGTATGTCCTAAATGGATTCGAAAGTGAAAAGTGAACACAAATCTAAAGTTTCCTGGTCTCCTAGATAGTGTAGAATCTACTGAATAATGAACAGGCTGCAGACTCCTCGTGAATAAGTGTCCTGAAGTTGTCCCACCATTTCTCTGTCTGAATCTGGAAAGAGCCCTTTTTCTTGCCAAACCAGTACTTATCATGCCAGGTGATCATCTCAGGTCTCCCATGCCATGATAAAGTACCCCTTTTGTCTTTGAATTTTCCTTGGCTTAATTATTCCAGTTACTTGGGTGCCACAGGAAATCATAATGACATACTTCTAATTATCACGTATGTACCCCCGGCGTCGCCACCCCAGGGCGACGCCAGGGGCGTCAAACCCTAGCGCCGCCAGCCCTCTTCTCCGGCAGGTTCCTGCCGCCGGCGTTGGCCGCGGTGGCGGCGGCACCCGGCGTGAAAGGTGCTAGGGCAGGAGGGTTGCGGCGGCTCCCCATGAGGCGGCTGGGGTGGCTCGGGCGGGGTGGCCTTGTGCGGTGGTAGCCGGCGACCCCATGGCTGGCTGGGAGATCCGGTGGGCTTCCCTGCTGTGTGATGGGCGGCGGCGGCGGCCATGGATCCGGCGTCCCTGTAAGATCCGTCGCGGCGTGGCTTCGGCCGGCCGGCGACAAGTGATGGGACTGATGTGGGGCGCTTGGAGGCGTACATCTACATGGCAAGAGGTTGCGTGCGGATCCAGTCAGCGATGAGATCGGAGTGCAGCGACTTCTAGTGAAAACCGTGCCGACTTAGGTCATGGCAGACGATGGCGACGTCTCCGACGTGGTTTCCTTGTTAAAGCATCATCGTTGCATGTTGCGTCACCACGTTCGGGATGTTCCGGAGAAAACCTTAGATATGGGTCTCCCAGATCGGATGATGACGACATCTTCGGTACGGTGCTTCCTCTTGGGGGCATCGTTTTGGAGCAGGTGTTGGCTGGAGGGAACAATAGGTGGAGCGGTGTTGCATCTTCAACATTGATGGCAGGCGGTCTCGGCGACATAGCACAATGGGGTCTTGGTGTTGGATGTGTGTTGATGGGCGCGCGCAGGAGGATGGCACTGTCTGGCATCATGGTAGCACCGACAGCAGAAGAGTTTAGCAAGGTTAGTGCATGGGTCACTCCTGAAGATGTAACGGCGGAAGATGACGGCGACAGAGTATAGAACGTGCACATGTGGTGCGCGTTGTGGGTCTGCTAGACCGGTTGGTGCTCCCAACTAGCTGGCGGGTGGCTTGGTGAGCCCACCAAATTACTTGATCTATGTTGGCGCGAGGTCAAGGCACATCATCGAGCTTGGGTGCCACATGCATTAAGTGACACAGGAGTAGTCGCCCACTCGGTAAAAAAATGCTTAAGATCTCACAATGCTTTTTTTAGGCTACGATCTCACGATGCAATTGTCACTTTTATGATACTTTGGTAAACAGATTCAAATGATTTAATTGACTACAATGGTTGGTTATCTTTGATTTTTTATATTTACTAGAAATTATAACTTTATGTGCAGTACGTATGTAGAATCCAGGCATCAGCCTCCTTGTAAGCACAACAATGTAGATGAAAGACAGAAAAGCTCTGATGAATGTTTTATTTCCTACGATACACCATGAACGTGAGAAACAAACGTTTCTTAAAGACACTGACTAAAACAGTGGAGGTTTGATAGCAAGGCCATGAACAAAACAACTGCGAGTTGTTTTATAGCACACACCTTAACTAATTATCTTTTAAGAGAGCAGGGAAGCTTGCCAAATCTGTGTTGATTACCCCAGCATCTTCAGTTCATGAATACGTAACCAGTCGTCTCAACTTGCAGCGAAGTCACAGACCAAGAGTCTAACAACGGCTACATTTGGCACTTTGTGACCTGCTAAATTGCGAAATAATCCATCACTGCCTTGAGTATTTAATAACATATATATACAGCAGGATGGTCGATGGTTCAGCTCAGATTAAAATTACGGAAATACTAACGCCCTCTGGCAACTCGCCTACATGCATGGATCCTCGTCCAACCATTTCTGCACGAATCCTGGTGCGTTCTAGCAGGTTTTTTATGCCAGGTAGGACTGGGCTGGTGTGTGGGCATTCATCCGGTCACCCACATGCCCGTTTCACCATGCGGAGCGGCTGAGGTGTGGGCGTTTAGCAGTTCGCCCACAAGCCAGTTTTCACGCATGCAAAAGGGCTGGTGTGTGGGCGTTTATCAGTTCGCCCACACGCCCGTCTCTTCTCCCACACCCAAAGCTGTCAGTTGCCATGTGTGTTGCAGCGTGTATGGCAACTGTCCTAGCGTGCTTGTAAGCAGATGACAACTCTCACTTTTTACTTCGAGTTGCCATGTGTTCTGCAGGGTACATGGCAACTGCCCTAGTTGCTTGTAAGCAGATGGCAACTCCCTCTTTACCCGAACATGTTTTTTTACATGCCTTTTTTATAGTACTACATGGCAACTGCCTAGTGCTAGTAGGTGGCAACCCCTAAAGTTTTTCAAATCATAGCAACTGTAGTAGACCAGACAATACATGGCAACAACTGCAATTGTCCAAAAATGGCATCCAGCACTTGACCTGAGATGGCAACTGCAGTTGAGCAACCATGACAACTGTAGTTGTCAGACATGGCAACTATAGCTCAGCAACATGACAACTGCAGTTAAACGAACATGGAAGAGGGTCCGGACCATGGCAACTGCGAGGACGCATGATGACTGTTACGTGAAGCATGCGGGACCATGAGTACGGGCGTGTGGGCCTTTTCGATTTTGCCCACACGGAAGCGTGTGGGAGGGACCGCGAGACAAAAAAAGAGGCGTGTGGGCATTACTTGTTTTGCCCACACGTAGACGTGTGGGCTGATTCTCTTAGACACCATAAAAAACGTGTGGCCAGATCCCTTAACGCTCACACGTGTGGGCGTTATCGGTGTTCTAAAATTATTTGCTTACCCTCTGCATAATGGTTGATTGTCTTGTTCTATAAGCAGGGAAACTTGGGGTCCAAGTTCCAGGCTTCCAACCCATAGGAGGTTTCTTGGCATGCAGGGAAACTTGTGTTCCAAGTTCTAGGCTTCCAACCAATCGGTGGTTTCTGAATTTGATATCTGATTGGTATGCTGCACACTGATGTAGTGTCATATGTCAACAGACTTCAATTAAAAAAAATCTGGATGGAAGTTTCAGGGAAACTTCCCTGAAACCTCCAAATTTAGTATTAATTTATCCATGTAGTATACCATCAGAATGGGACTTCTCAGCTATATAACATCATTGAACGCTGGAGTACCTCATACTTCTGTTCATCCATTTGTCCAAGACATTCGAGCTTGTTAAGTTCTAGTAGTTTTATTTGTTGCAGAGTTAGTACCAGAGAAATGGAGCCACAGGAAGGAAGGAAAGGGATACCATCTCTGCTGTCCTCGCAGGGGGAGTGCATTGCCACCAACATCACACAGGTGCCTACTTTCTCTGTATATAGTCATTATTCCTTCACTGTACAAAGCTTGTTATCTTTAATCTGCAAGTAAATTCTATGCCTTCCAGCTCATTGGTTGGACACCACTGATAGAACTGAGAAACATCACTGAGAAAGACAGCATAGGTGCTCGGCTGATTGGGAAGATTGAGCCGTACCAGCCCCTTTCCTCTGTGAAGGATCGGAGTGCTCTCAGGTGGCTGCTCTTTTTTACTTTCCTTCCCAGGAAGAAATTCTTCACCTCAAATCTACCATACGTAACGTCATGAGTCTCGACAGCAATATGAATGGATGAACAAATTTGCAGATTGATTGAAGATGCAGAGGAGAAAGGCTTGATCACACCTGGCATCACAACACTGCTGGGGGTCACAAGTGGTAATCTTGGCATCGGCGTGGCGTTCATTGCTGCTCAGAAAGGATACAAGTTCATCGCCCTCATGCCTGCTAAACTCTCGCTTGATAAGCAGATACTGATGCGATACCTTGGCGTAGAAGTGGTATTAGTTGGTAAGGAGCTGAGGTACCATGCCCCTCATATCACGTGCCAGATGGTAACATGCTTGTCTCCTGCAGATGCTGTACAGCATGGATTCAAAGCTTTACTTGATAGGGTAGAACAGATGAAGAAGGATGTGGAAGATGTGTATGTTCTAGATCAATTCACCAATCCTGCAAATCCCGATGCCCACTTCAGATGGACTGGTAAGTGGTAACACAATATATTTGAACTAAATTGGATGCAGTAGCAGTAGCGTTTGAGTAACTTTAGATTGTTTGACTATAAGGAAAACTCAGTCGAAGACTACGGACTGACTAACTTATAAGATGTTGAAATAAATTGATGGATGATATGCAATAAATGTTGCTATGTGGTGTTGGCCTCTGCAGGATCACACTTCCATGCAACATTTCTACTCTTTATTTTTATTTAAGATTCCTGGCTAAAAACTGAACCTCAGCACTAATGCATCGAACTAAATGTCCTTAGGACCTGAGATATGGAAAGATACAGCAGGCAAAGTGGACATATTTATAGCTGCTTCAGGTTCAGGAGGCACCATCACAGGCGTGGGGAGGTATCTCAAGACGAAGAACCCATCTGTAAAATTAATATGCGTTGAACCAGCTGAAAGTCCAGTGATTTCAGGCAAGAAACTACTACTATGATAAATATATTGAATAAATGATATTCCTACTATACATGTTTGGTTATAAACCTGGCTACCTTTCTTTGCTTGTAAATAAGTAAGATCTTCCCTGCCTATGATCTGTAGGTGGCGAGCCAGCCTTCCACAACATCCTAGGAATAGGGCCTGGTTTTGTCCCAGAAATATTGGATAGATCCCAGATAGATGAAATTGTAACAGTAACTACTCAAGAAGCTATGGACATGGCTAGAAGATTGGCAAGGGAAGAAGGATTGCTTGTTGGCATATCTTCAGGGGCAAATGCAGCTGCCTGCTTAAAGGCAAGCTCTTTTTTTCCCAAGAGTCTAGGATTTTATTTTTTAGCAGATAGTACAGTGAAGGCTATATAAATCCACTTATTTATCCAGTCCTCTGATTCATGCCCTTCCTGACAGGTTGCATCAAGAGAGGAGAACAGGGGAAAGATGATTGTGACAATGTTTTCCAGTGGTGCAGAGAGGTATCTGAACTCGGAGCTCTTTGCGCAGGTTAAGGAAGAGTGCGTCAACGTCAACATGACCTTCTGATGTCCATATCAAGGCAATGACACCGTAGGGGTGATCCAGAAGTCTAGTGTTATCTTACACTGGCTTATAAGAAGCGGAGGTCTCAGTTACTCAAATACCAGACACTGTTTTGTTAGGAGACAAAACGAAATGCACTAGCGTGACAAGTAAATACTCCCTCTGTTCACAAACATAAGATGCTCTAACCTTTTGTGTGAATCGGATGTATATAGACATGTCTTAGTGTGTTTATTCACCCATTTCAGTCTGTATGTAGTCTATATTGAAATATTCAAAACATCTTATATTGTGAACGGAGGGAGTATCTTATAATGCCAGGTCACAGAGGGTATTGATTGTGTGATTGTTTGACGAATTAGCTCATCACAGGATGGGCTGGTCCATCATTGTATGACCCAATCCCTTGTTTAGTATTAGACTTATTCTTTTATGAAAGATGAGATGGTGATATGGAGCAACCCATTCAATTCCTCAAAGTGGGTTACGTCCATTCACTGACCAATTCCTCAAACCAAACGCCTCAGACTTATCCATCACCATAATGCTTATAAGAAATAAAATAAATCAAATGAAAGTTGTCGAAAAGGAAACTAAATTCATCAAGATATCTGATTAACTGTCTTGGATATTTTTCCCAAGCAAAGCAAAATAAAAAAATTCTTGTAGAGTAAATAATTGGATTTTTCTTGAGTTATTTTTTTAAGGGAAAGAAGGAAAAGGCAGATTCAAAATAATTTTTTCTTCGGACTTTCCCAAACACAAAATACCTCCTTGTATCGCACTCTCAAATGAGAGTGGAATAAATTCGACTTTCATATAATATCTTAATAACAGGGAGGGCGGGGAGAGATATTACATGTGGAGGACGATTACATAGTTCCAGTGTTGATAAATAATGGGTAGCTCTTTTTTAGTTTTTTGTGGAGGAGGACATCTTGACCAGTAAGCAGGAGACGTCAAGAGAAGACTGCAAAAGGCGAGTCCACCATGCATTGCCCCTCTCCACCCAAAGCTTGCAAGAGATTTTCAATCCAAAAGTTTTAGCAGACATGGCTAACAATTACTGTGTTAGCTTCTTGCTGTTCCTCACAGCACTGATTTCACTACTACCCAAATCTTACCCAGAGTCCACATATCAATATAGTGATGAACACCAAATCCTTCTGGGGCTCAAGAGATACTGGGGGAGCTCACCTGTGCTTGGCAGATGGAACCTTACTTCCTCTGACCACTGCAGCTGGGGAGGAATTACATGCACAAAAGGTGAGGTCACTGCCATTTCCCTTCCACAGCAAACCTTTAGGAAACCAATCCCACCATCCCTTTGCCTCCTCAAGAATCTTACCTACTTGGACCTCTCCTCCAATAACTTCTCTACTTCATTCCCTACCATACTCTACAATTGCTCCAATCTGAAGTACCTAGACCTTTCCAACAATGCCTTTGGTGGGAAACTCGCAGCTGACATACACAGTTTATCAGCAAAGCTAGAGCATCTCAACTTATCAACCAACCATATCATGGGCAAAATTCCACCATCCATTGGATGGTTTCCGAAGCTCAAGTCACTGCTCCTCGACAACAATCAGTTCAACGGAAGTTACCCAGCAAAGGACATCAGCAATCTGACAAACCTCGTGGTGCTGACACTAGCGGAAAACCCATTTCTGCCAGCTCCATTTCCAGTTGAGTTTGGCAAGTTGACACGCCTAACATACTTGTGGCTGTCAGGTATGAACATGACAGGTGAGATCCCTGAGAGCCTGTCAAGCCTCACAGAGCTCAGCCTCTTGAGTGTGTCAAATAATATGCTGCAAGGCACAATTCCGACATGGGTATGGCAGCATAAGAAGCTTCGGTGCCTGTACATGTATATCAACGGTTTCACAGGCAAGATTTCATCCAGTGTCACTGCCGTAAACTTGGTGGAGCTTGATGTGTCCTCAAACAAACTAACAGGGACAATACCAGATGACTTTGGTAGGCTCATCAACCTTACGGTGTTGTTTCTCTACACGAATCAACTTCATGGGTCAATACCGCCGAGCATTGGCTTGCTGCCGAATCTCAGAGACATCCGGCTATTTGAGAACATGTTATCTGGTTCCCTTCCACCAGAGCTTGGTAAGCACTCACCACTAGGCAATCTTGAGGTCTGCAACAATAATCTCTCGGGCGAGCTGCCAGCTGATCTTTGCTCCAACAGGAAGTTATATGACATCGTTGTGTTTAATAATAACTTTTCTGGAAAGCTTCCACAATCGCTAGATGGCTGCTATCGGTTGAACAATTTAATGCTGTACAACAATCATTTTACTGGAGAGTTCCCCAAGAGCCTCTGGTCAGTGGTGACAAATGAGCTAACAGTGGTTATGATCCAAAACAACAATTTCTCTGGCACATTTCCTACCCAGCTACCATGGAACTTCACGCGTCTTGACATAAGCAACAATAGATTCTCTGGTCCCATTCCAACTTTAGCAGGCAAAATGAAACTATTCAGTGCGGCAAACAACTCTCTTTCTGGTGAAATTCCCTGGGATTTATTGGGTATTTCACAGGTAACAGATAGAGTTGGGGTAGCACCAATTGAAGAGAAGCTTGTCCAACATCGTCTGAGATGGTTTCGGCATATCCAGCGCAGGCCTCCAGAAGCTCCAGTGCATAGCGGATGGCTAAAGCATGCGGAGAATGTCAAGAGAGGGCGGGGTAGACCGAATTTGACATGGGAGGAGTCCGTTAAGAGAGACCTGAAGGATTGGGGTATCACCAAAGAGCTAGCTATGGACAGGGGTGCATGGAAGCTTGCTATCCATGTGCCAGAGCCATGAGTTGGTTGCGAGATCTTATGGGTTTCACCTCTAGCCTACCCCAACTTGCTTGGGACTAAAGGCTTTGTTATTGTTGTTGTTGTTGTTCACAGGTAACAGATGTTGACCTTTCTGGAAATCAAATTACTGGATCAATACCCATGACAATTGGAGTGCTAAAGCTCAACTCACTTAATCTAAGTGGAAACCAGATATCTGGTACTATACCTGCAGCATTTGGATTTATATCAGGGCTAACCATCCTTGACCTCTCCTCGAATGCGCTATCTGGCGAGATCCCAAAAGCGATCAATAAGTTAAAACTGAACTTTCTAAACCTCTCCATGAATCAACTCACGGGGGAAATTCCAACATCATTGCAAAACGAAGCATATGAGCGAAGCTTCCTCTTCAATCCAGGCCTCTGTGTCTCATCGAATAATTCCATCCCTAATTTCCCGATTTGCAGCGCAAGAGCAAACAACAACAATGATATCTCCAGGAGGCTTATAGCCCTCTTTTTTGTTCTTGCCAGTATCATGCTTGTGGGTTCGGCAGTTGGTGGTTTCTTGCTATTAAAGAGGCAAAAGAATACCCAAGATCCTCTATCATGGAAGCTGACCCAGTTCCATGCACTGCATTTCACAGAGTATCATGTTCTTTCTGGGCTCTGTGAGCAGAACTGGATTGGAAGTGGCAGGTCTGGCAAGGTGTACCGAATTTGTGTTGTGGATGGAGAAGGTGGTAGTAGAATGGTGGCTGTTAAAAAAGATATGGAACGCCCAGAACCTTGACAACAAGCTCGAGAAGGACTTCCTTGCAGAGGTCCAGATATTGGGTGAGATCCGGCACACAAACATTGTCAAGCTGCTCTGCTGCATCTCAAGCTCAGAGGCAAAGCTTCTTGTCTATGAGTACATGGAAAATGGTAGCTTAGACAGGTGGCTGCATCAGAGGGATAGAGTTGGTTCACTGGCACCTTTGGATTGGCCCACCAGATTGCAAATTGCCATCGACTCGGCAAGAGGTCTCTGCTATATGCACCATGATAGTTCACCCGCCATAGTGTACTGTGATGTCAAGTCTGCCAATATCCTTCTGGACCCCGAGTTCAGAGCAAAGATAGCTGACTTCGGGCTTGCTCGGATTCTTCTCAAAACCGGAGATCCTGAGTCAATTTCTGGCATAGGTGGTACCTTTTGCTACATGGCACCAGGTAAGAAATAGAAATGCAAACTCAAACTAGTATATATTTAGGATGTGCCATGTGCTAATCGGAGACTAGCTTTTTTGCAGAGTATGGATACCGGCTTAAGGTGAATGAGAAGGTCGATGTCTACAGCTTCGGAGTGGTCCTGTTGGAGCTCACAACGGGGAGGGTGGCAAATGATGGAGGCTTGGAGTACTGCTTGGCAGAATGGGCATGGAGACAGTATCAAGAGTATGGCCTGTCAATTGATCTTCTTGATGAAGACATTCGAGATCCAGCCAACATTGAAGATGCATTCGCAGTGTTTACGCTAGGTGTGATCTGCACAGGTGGGCAGCCTTCAGTGCGGCCATCAATGAAGGATGTGCTGTACGCTCTTCTCCGGTTTGAACATAGATCCAGGGAAAGAAGCCCGCGGCATGTTGTCTCTGAAGAAACGTCACTTCTAGAATCCTAGGCTAACTGAAGACGTAGAGGAATAACAATATTCCGGTTGATGGAGTATAATCTATAGAATTTCCAGGTGCAAATGATGTACTAGGTGATTTTCATTTTCACTCTTTCACATGCTAGTTTACCTTATCCATTTTGTGTCGACATAAATCTTGTGAAGTGTATAAGTATTGCAGCCACAAACTGCTGAAAGACAAATTCCAGGCTAAATACTGAAAATGCACGCAGTTATTATTCTATATACAGACCAAATATTCGCTGAAAATGTACATAAATGATATGGATGTTGGACTACAAAATCACTGGGTTTCTTTGGCCAGTGTGTGTGTGTGTGTGTGTGTGTGTGTGTGTGTGTGTGTGTGCCGTATTTAGCTCTTTAGAAGGCTGGTACTGATCAAAGTGGGTGGGAAATTAGCATATTATCGTGAGAAGAATAGATAGGTTATGCTCTGATGTGCTAAAGGAACACTTGGCATTTATAGGGTAATGTTTAGGCCACGACGCTTGCTTACGCAGAACTACTGGTAAAAAACACAATAAAACATCTGAACTTCTAGCTGCCTCTTGAAAAAAATATCTAAACTCACAAGGTAAACATAAATTGCTACTCTTTCTTCAAGAGAGAAACATAACTGGAGCAAGAGCATGTATGGAAGAGTCTAGAATAGAGTAGAAGTGTGTGAATGTAATGTAAATCTATTTCAAAAAAAAACATAGTAATTATATTCTCCATTAGAAGAGGTGTGCTAAGTTTAATCATGAAATCTTCTAGATACTACACATGGTAGGATCTGATTCTGATGTAATCAAGGACAACTCCAACGGCATGACCTCAAATGGTCCGCGCGGCTCGACAATGAATCGGCCAAGAGGAGGGCCCGACTGACCGTTGCGGCGGAGAAGAAAGCCTCTGCCGACTACGCCGCCGAGGCCGCGACCGCGCAGCACAAGGCTTCCGTTGACCAGAACGAGGTCATCCTCGCCAAGGCCACGCAAGCAGGGACGACGCAGGCCCTCGTCATGCTAGGGTTGTGCTGAACCGGGCCGGCCATTCTCTCCGCATCCGCCATGGCCGCGACGAGCACAGGCTCGTCGGCCGGCCGTCCTCTGCAGTTCCAGTCGCCGAGCTCCTCCATAACACCGGAGACGGCCAGTTTTCATGCGCCGCCGGATGGCAGCGTGATCGCGCCGGCCACTCCCCCCAACCCGGCTGTCATCGACCTCAACGTCATGCCTGGGTTCAGTGGCGCTGGCCAGTCGTCCGATAGGATGCAAAGGAAGCAGCCCCGGTCGATCCTACGGCTAACCTTCCCGGCGCCCGCAACCTGTTTGAGAAAATGCCAATCCCGACACCGACGGCCGACGACCCTGAATACACCGCATTTATGGAGAGCGTCATCTTCGAGGGCCATGGCCAGGCCTTCCACCCCGATGGCCAAGGCCAAGGCTTCAATCCCGACGAGACCCAAAGCCAAGACGGTCGCGGCCAAGATGGTACGGACCACTATGGTGTCCACGAAGAAGAAGAGGCCGACGACCATGGCAACTCATGGCATGAAGATGACGACATGTATTGCGAAGATGAGGAAGAAGAGGTCAACATTGCGGAGGAACCATTATTTATCGATGAGCTGATCCAAAGAGCCGAGGCACAAAGGAGGAAGTAAAGCATTCGCACGGGATCATACAACAAAGAAGAGGGCACGTTGATTTGCGAGAGTTGGATGGAGATAGGCCAAGATCCCAAGACCGGTGCCGAGCAAAAAGGATCCGTCTTTTGGACGAGAGTTCATAAAACCTTTCATGAACGCAGGAAGTTTGCACCCTACAAGCTTGTGAGCAACCGTGGCATCAACTCAATCCAAAAGAGATGGGGGTTCATTCAACAAGAATGCAATAAGTATTGTGCCGCGCTTGAGAGCATTGAAGCCCGTCCTGTGAGTGGCCTAGGCGTGTGTGACTTGGTATGACCTTTCCTATTTGCATTGCTATGTCATGCTCCTGTTTGTTGTATCTTGTGTCCTTCGCTATTACATTTGTGGCCTTCTTTTTGATTGTGTAGGCATTCCAATCTTTGGAAGCTTTCAAGGCCCGGCATAAGAACAAGCCATTCACTCTCGCTCATTATTGATCGGTCATCAAAGGTTGTCCCAAGTTCAAAGATCAATATGTCGCTCTACAGAAGAAAGGAGGGACGGCGGCCGTGGCTGCGAATGGAGATGTGCTCAAGAGGCCTAGGGGCGTCGAAGCTTGACGAGAAGCGTGATGTGGCATCTATCATCTTGCAAGAAACTTTGCACAGCATGACGACTCAGAAGGAAGTGAGGGAGGAGAGGAAGCGCCAAGGAAAGGAGAAGCAAATGAAGATATACTTGGAGCTCCAAACGAAGAAGGTTGACATGGAGGAGGCCGTCAAGAGGAGGAAGCTCAACATGAAGGAGGCCGCCCAATCGATTAAGTTCGCGATCGAGGCCACCAATGCCGACACCAAAGCAAAAGAGGTGGCGCTAGCAATCATGAGCTTGAACTAGGGAGGCCTTGGCCGTGGACTATGGCTATTCTTTTTAAGGCTGGCAAGTGTGCCGGCCGCTGGCTATGTTGCCAGCGAGAAAACTTGTTCATTTTTGTTAGAAGGGAGAGAGAGGGATTGTTGCGGAATATGATGGATGTATTATCGAGCCTCGAGGGCGAGTATATATTGAGTACAAGACTTGGAGGGCAAGACGCCTCTCCTAGAGATAAGGTAGGAATCCTAAACTACCAAATACATGTAACCCAAATATATCTCTAACATCCCCCCGCAGTCGTAGCGGTAGCGTTGCGAACAACATGAGCGTCGCGGACGGTCAGACTGGAGAGAATAGCAGCCGACGGACTGACATCCCCCCACAGTCCTAGCGGGAGCATCATGGACGGTGTCGCGTCGCGGACGCATTGACTGTAGAGGAAGCCGACGAGTTGCTCAAGCGGATGATAGCCCTTTGTGCCGATGTCGATGTAGCCGAGAGCGTAGGATGGTGTAGCCGTGGTTGAGGTAGCCGTGCGAAGAATGCCGTGGTCGATGTCGAGTCGAGGTGGCCGGTGTCGAGGAGGTCGCCATGGAGCCGCGGGCGCAAGGGGGAGCCGAGTTAGCATGGGCGCAAGGGTGTCGAAGTAGTGGTGCGCCGGGAAGAAGATGTTGTTGACGACGCGTCGCGACGGGTTTGCCAAGCCCGGGGACACATCGTGGACGAAGGCACGCACCGGTGTTGCCAGCACCGGGCATGCGTAGACGGACGAAGACGAAGTTGACGAAGCGCCGACCAGGCTTGCCAGGCCCGGGGACACGTTGTGGATGAAGGCACGCATCGGTGTTGCCAGCACCGGGCATGCGTAGAAGAGGGACCTGCACGAGCTGTACGCCATGTCGGAGAAGTCGGAGGGGCCAGCAAAGAAGAACTCGACGACAATTGCGGCGTCTATCGGCGCAGTGTTGGGGAACGTAGCAGAAATTCAAACTTTTCCTACGTGTCACCAAGATCTATCTATGGAGAGACCAGCAACGATGGAAGGAGAGTTGCATCTACATACCCTTGTAGATCGCTAAGCGGAAGCGTTCATGAGAACGGGGTTGAAGGAGTCGTACTCGTCGTGATCCAAATCACCGGAGATCCTAGTGCCGAACGGACGGCACCTCCGCGTTCAACACACGTACAGCCCGGTGACGTCTCCCACGCCTTGATCCAGCAAGGAGAGAGGGAGAGGTTGAGCAAGACTCCATCCAGCAGCAGCACAACGGCGTGGTGGTGATGGAGGAGCGTGGCAATCCTGCAGGGCTTCGCCAAGCACCGCGGGAGAGGAGTAGGGAGAGAGGTAGGGCTGCACCAAGAGGGAGAGGTTCTCGTGTGTATGGCAGCCCCAAACCTCAACTATATATAGGGGGGAAGGGGGCTGCACCCCCTTTAGGGTTTCCCACCCCAAGGGGTGCGGCCAAGGGGGGAGGAGTGCCACCCAAGTCAAGTGGAGGCCTCCCCTCTAGGGTTTTACCCTTCCCATGCGCATGGGCCTTGGGGGGGCTGGTTCCCCTGGCCCATTAAGGCTAGGGCGCCCCCCTACAGCCCATGCTACTGTATTGGACATGGTGGAACAATTTTCGGACCTCCGGACTCCTCCGGAATCCTCCGGAACCTTCTGGAAGCTTCCCGGTACAATACCGAAAAAACCCGAACTTTTTCCGGAACCCGAACAACAACTTTCCATATATAAATCTTTACCTCCGGACCATTCCGGAACTCCTCGTGACGTCCGGGATCTCATCCGGGACTCCGAATAACATTCGGTGACCACATACAAGCTTCCTTTATACCCCTAGCGTCACCGAACCTTAAGTGTGTAGACCCTACGGGTTCGGGAGACATGCAGACATGACCGAGACGTTCTCCGGTCAATAACCAACAGCGGGATCTGGATACCCATGTTGGCTCCCACATGTTCCACGATGATCTCATGGGATGAACCACGATGTCAAGGACTCAATCGATCCCGTATACAATTCCCTTTGTCTAGCGGTATTTTACTTGCCTGAGATTCGATCGTCGGTATACCGATACCTTGTTCAATCTCGTTACCGGCAAGTCTCTTTACTCGTTCCGTAACACATCATCCCGTGATCAACCCCTTGGTCACATTGTGCACATTCTGATGATGTCCTACCGAGTGGGCCCAGAGATACCTCTCCGTTTACACGGAGTGACAAATCCCAGTCTCGATTCGTGCCAACCCAACAGACACTTTCGGAGATACCTGTAATGCACCTTTATAGCCACCCAGTTACGTTGTGACGTTTGGTACACCCAAAGCATTCCTACGGTATCCGGGAGTTGCACAATCTCATGGTCTAAGGAAAAGATACTTGACATTAGAAAAGCTTTAGCATACGAACTACACGATCTTTGTGCTAGGCTTAGGATTGGGTCTTGTCCATCACATCATTCTCCTAATGATGTGATCCCGTTATCAACGACATCCAATGTCCATAGTCAGGAAATCATGACTATCTGTTGATCACAACGAGCTAGTCAACTAGAGGCTCACTAGGGACATATTGTAGTCTATGTATTCACACGTGTATTACGATTTCCGGATAATACAGTTATAGCATGAATAAAAGACTATTATCATGAACAAAGAAATATAATAATAACACTCCTTGATCACCTTTGTACTCTCTTGCCAGGCAAGTGGCAAGGCACACATCAGGTGCGGTACTTAGCATAGCATACTGTAGAGCCTACGTCTAAAGCATAGGGGACGACCTTCGTCCTTTCTCTCTTTTCTGCCAAGGTCGAGCTTTAAGTCTTAACTTCGTACCTTACAACTCAGGCAAGAACTCCTTCTTTAACTGATCCATCTTGAACACCTTCAAGATCATGTCAAGGTATGTGCTCATTTGAAAGTATTATTAAGCGTTTTTGATCTATCCTCATAGGTCTTGATGCTCAATGTTTAAGTAGCTTAATCCAGGTTTTCTATTAAAAAACACCTTTCAAATAACCCTATATGCTTTCCAGAAATTCTACATCATTTCTGATCAACAATATGTCAACAACATATACTCATCAGAAATTCTATAGTGCTCCCACTCACTTCTTTGGAAATACAAGTTTCTCATAAACTTTGTATAAACCCAAAATCTTTTGATCATCTCATCAAAGTGTACATTCCAACTCCGAGATGCTTACTCCAGTCCTTAGAAGGATCGCTGGAGCTAGCATACCTTTTAGCATCCTTAGAATCGACAAAACCTTTCTGATTGTATTACATACAACCTTTCCTTACGAAAACTGGTAAGGAAACTCGTTTTGACATCCATCTGCCAGATTTCATAAATGCAGCTAATGCTAACATGATTCCGACGGACTTAAGCATCGCTACGGATGAGAAAATCTCATCGTAGTCAACTCCTTGAACTTGTGAAAAACTCTTCGCCACAAGTCGAGCTTCATAGACGGTGACATTACCGTCCATGTTCATCTTGTTCTTAAAGATCCATTTATCTTAATGGCTTGCCGATCATCGGGCAAGTCCACCAAAGTTCATGCTTTGTTCTGATACATGGATCCTATCTCGGATTTCATGGCTTCTAACCATTTGTTGGAATTTGGGCCTACCATCGCTTCTCCATAGCTCGTAGGTTCATTGTTGTCTAGCAACATGACCTTCAAGACAGGATTACTGTACCACTCCGAAACAGTACGCATCCTTGTCACCCTACGAGGTACGGTAGTGACTTGATCCGAAACTTCATGATCACTATCATAAGCTTCTACTTCAATTGGTGTAGGCGCCACAGGAACAACTTCCTGTGCCCTGCTACACACTGGTTGAAGTGACGGTTCAATAACCACATCAAGTCTCCACCATCCTCCCACTCAACTTTTTGAGAGAAATCTTTCCTCGAGAAAGGACCCGATTCAAGAAACAATCCATATTGCTTTCGGATCTGAATTAGGAGGTATACCCAACTGTTTTGGGTGTCCTATGAAGATGCATTTTATCCCCTTTGGGTTCGAGCTTATCAACCTGAAACTTTTTCACATAAGCGTCGCAGCCCCAAACTTTTAAGAAACGACAACTTAGGTTTCTCCAAACGGTGTCGTCTCAATGGAATTACGTGGTACCCTATTAAAGTGAGTGCGGTTGTCTCTAATGCCTAACCCATGAACGATAGTGGTAATTCTATAAGAGACATCAAGGTACGCACCATATCCAATAGGGTGCTACTATGATGTTCGGACACACCATCACACTATGGTGTTCCAGGCGGTATTAATTGTGAAACAATTTCCATAATGTCTTAATTGTGTGCCAAAACTCGTAACTCAGATATTCATCTCTATGATCATATCATAGACATTCTATCCTCTTGTCACGAAGATCTTAAACTTCACTCTGAAATTACTTGAACCATTCAATAATTCAGACTTGTGTTTCATCAAGTAAATATACTCAACATCTACTCGAATCATCTGTGAAGTAAGAACATAACGATATTCACTGCATGTCTCAGCACTCATTGGACTGCACACATCAAAATGTGTTACTTCCAACAAGTTGCTATCTTGTTCCATCTTACTGAAAACGAGGCTTTTCAGTCATCTTGCCCATGTGGTATGATTTGCATATCTCAAGTGATTCAAAATCAAGTGAGTCCAAACGATCCATCTGCATGGAGTTTCTTCATGCGTATACACCAATAGACATGGTTCGCATGTCTCAAACTTTTCAAAAACGAGTGAGTCCAAAGATCCATCAACATGGAGCTTCTTCATGCGTTTTATACCATTATGACTTACATGGCAGTGCCACAAGTAAGTGGTACTATCATTACTATCTTATATCTTTTGGCATGAAAATGTGTATCACTACGATCGAGATTCAATAAACCATTCCTTTAGGTGCAAGACCATTGAAGGTATTATTCAAATAAATAGAGTAACCATTATTCTCTTTAAATGAATAACCGTATTGCGATAGACATAATCCAATCATGTCTATGCTCAACGCAAGCACCAAATGACAATTATTCAGGTTTAATACTAATCTTGATGGTAGAGGGAGCGTGCGATGTTTGATCACATCAAACTTGGAAACACTTCCAACACATATCGTCAGCTCACCTTTAGCTAGTCTCCGTTTATTCCGTAGCTCTTTTATTTCGAGTTACTAACACTTAGCAACCGAACCGGTATCTTATACCCTGGTGCTACTAGGAGTACTAGTAAAGTACACATTAACATAATGTATATCCGATATACTTCTATCGACCTTGCCAGCCTTCTCATCTACCAAGTATCTAGGGTAATTCCGCTCTAGTGACTATTCCCCTTATCACAGAAGCACTTAGTCTCGGGTTTGGGTTCAACCTTCAGTTTCTTCACTAGAGAAGCAGCTAATTTGCCGTTTCATGAAGTATCCCTTCTTGCCCTTGCCCTTCTTGAAACTAGTGGTTTCACCAACCATCAAAAATTTATGCTCCTTCTTGATTTCTACTTTCGTGATGTCAAACAACGCGAATACCTCAAGGATCATCATCTCTATCCTTGATATGTTATAGTTCATCATGAAGCTCTAGCAGCTTGGTGGCAATGACTTTGGGGAAACATCACCATCTCATCTGGAAGATTAACTCCCACTCGATTAAAGTGATTGTTGTACTCAGACCATCTGAGCACAAGCTCAACGATTGAGGTTTTCTCCTTTAGTTTGCAGGCTAAGAAAATCGTCGGAGGTCTTATACCTCTTGACGTGGGCACGAGCCTGAAATCCCAATTTCAGCCCTCGAAACATCTCATATGTTCCGCGACATTTCGAAAAACGTCTTTGGTGCCTCAACTCTAAACCATTTAACTGAACTATCACGTAGTTATCAAAACATGTATGTCCGATGTTCGCAACATCCACAGACGATGATTGGGGTTCAGCACACTAAGCGGTGCATTAAGGACATAAGCTTTCTACTGTCCGCATAATCGCTACTGTCAACTTTCAACTATATTTTCTCTAGGAACATATCTAAACAGTGGAACTAAAGCGCGAGATTACGACATAATTTGCAAAAGGTCTTTTGACTATGTTCAGGATAATTAAGTTCATCTTATGAACTCCCACTCAGATAGACATCCCTCTGGTCATCTAAGTGATTACATGATCCGAGTCAACTAGGCCGTGTCCGATCATCACGTGAGACGGACTAGTCATCATCGGTGAACATCTTCATGTTGATCGTATCTACTCTACCACTCATGCTCGACCTTTCGGTCTCCATGTTCCGAGGCCATGTCTGTACATGCTAGGCTCGTCAAGTTAACCCTAAGTGTTTCGCATGTGTAAATCTGTCTTACACCCGTTGTATGTGAACGTAAGAATCCATCACACCCGATCATCACGTGGTGCTTAGAAGCGACGAACTGTAGCAACGGTGCACAGTTAGGGGAGAACACTTCTTGAAATTGTTGTAAGGGATCATTTTATTTACTACCGTCGTTCTAAGTAAACAAGATGCATAAACATGATAAACATCACATGCAATCAAATAGTGACATGATATGGCCAATATCATTTTGCTCCTTTTGATCTCCATCTTCGGGGCTCCATGATCATCATCGTCACCGGCATGACACCATGATCTCCATCATCGTGTCTCCATGAAGTCGTCTCGCCAACTTATTACTTCTACTACTATGGCTACCGGTTAGCAATAAAGTAAAGTAATTACATGGCGTTGTTCAATGACACGCAGGTCATACAATAAATTAAGACAACTCCTATGGCTCCTGCCGGTTGTCATACTCATCGACATGCAAGTCGTGATTCCTATTACAAGAACATGATCAATCTCATACATCACATATCATTCATCACATTCCTCTTGGCCATATCACATCACATAGCATACCCTGCAAAAACAAGTTAGACGTCCTCTAATTGTTGTTTGCATGTTTTACGTGGCTGCTATGGGTTTCTAGCAAGAACGTTTCTTACCTACGCAAGACCACAACGTGATATGCCAATTGCTATTTACCCTTCATAAGGACCCTTTTCATCGAATCCGTTCCGACTAAAGTGGGAGAGACTGGCACCCGCTAGCCACCTTATGCAGCAAGTGCATGTCAATCGGTGGAACCTGTCTCACGTAAGAGTACGTGTAAGGTCGGTCCGGGCCGCTTCATCCCACAATACCGTCGAAACAAGATTGGACTAGTAACGGTAAGCATATTGAACAAGATCAACGCCCACAACTACTTTGTGTTCTACTCGTCCAAAGAATCTACGCAATAGACCTAGCTCATGATGCCACTGTTGGGGAACGTAGCAGAAATTCAAAATTTTCCTTCGTGTCATCAAGATCTTTCTATGGAGAGACCAGCAACGAGGGAAGGAGAGTTGCATCTACATACCCTTGTAGATCGCTAAGCGGAAGCGTTCATGAGAACGGGGTTGAAGGAGTCGTACTCGTCGTGATCCAAATCACCGGAGATCCTAGTGCCGAACGGACGGCACCTCCGCGTTCAACACACGTACAGCCCGGTGACGTCTCCCACGCCTTGATCCAGCAAGGAGAGAGGGAGAGGTTGAGCAAGACTCCATCCAGCAGCAGCACAACGGCGTGGTGGTGATGGAGGAGCGTGGCAATCCTGCAGGGCTTCGCCAAGCACCGCGGGAGAGGAGTAGGGAGAGAGGTAGGGCTGCACCAAGAGGGAGAGGTTCTCGTGTGTATGGCAGCCCCAAACCTCAACTATATATAGGGGGGAAGGGGGCTGCACCCCCTTTAGGGTTTCCCACCCCAAGGGGTGCGGCCAAGGGGGGAGGAGTGCCACCCAAGTCAAGTGGAGGCCTCCCCTCTAGGGTTTTACCCTTCCCATGCGCATGGGCCTTGGGGGGGCTGGTTCCCCTGGCCCATTAAGGCTAGGGCGCCCCCCTACAGCCCATGCTACTGTATTGGACATGGTGGAACAATTTTCGGACCTCCGGACTCCTCCGGAATCCTCCGGAACCTTCTGGAAGCTTCCCGGTACAATACCGAAAAAACCCGAACTTTTTCCGGAACCCGAACAACAACTTTCCATATATAAATCTTTACCTCCGGACCATTCCGGAACTCCTCGTGACGTCCGGGATCTCATCCGGGACTCCGAATAACATTCGGTGACCACATACAAGCTTCCTTTATACCCCTAGCGTCACCGAACCTTAAGTGTGTAGACCCTACGGGTTCGGGAGACATGCAGACATGACCGAGACGTTCTCCGGTCAATAACCAACAGCGGGATCTGGATACCCATGTTGGCTCCCACATGTTCCACGATGATCTCATGGGATGAACCACGATGTCAAGGACTCAATCGATCCCGTATACAATTCCCTTTGTCTAGCGGTATTTTACTTGCCTGAGATTCGATCGTCGGTATACCGATACCTTGTTCAATCTCGTTACCGGCAAGTCTCTTTACTCGTTCCGTAACACATCATCCCGTGATCAACCCCTTGGTCACATTGTGCACATTCTGATGATGTCCTACCGAGTGGGCCCAGAGATACCTCTCCGTTTACACGGAGTGACAAATCCCAGTCTCGATTCGTGCCAACCCAACAGACACTTTCGGAGATACCTGTAATGCACCTTTATAGCCACCCAGTTACGTTGTGACGTTTGGTACACCCAAAGCATTCCTACGGTATCCGGGAGTTGCACAATCTCATGGTCTAAGGAAAAGATACTTGACATTAGAAAAGCTTTAGCATACGAACTACACGATCTTTGTGCTAGGCTTAGGATTGGGTCTTGTCCATCACATCATTCTCCTAATGATGTGATCCCGTTATCAACGACATCCAATGTCCATAGTCAGGAAATCATGACTATCTGTTGATCACAACGAGCTAGTCAACTAGAGGCTCACTAGGGACATATTGTAGTCTATGTATTCACACGTGTATTACGATTTCCGGATAATATAGTTATAGCATGAATAAAAGACTATTATCATGAACAAAGAAATATAATAATAACACTTTTATTATTGCCTCTAGGGCATATTTCCAACACGCAGGGCCGATGTCACCAACAGTGGTCGGAGTAGACGAAGTGGTCGGGGTAGATGGCGGCGACGCTGGCGACGGGCTGGTGCTTGGACGAAGACGAAGGGGGTGGACGGGCGGCGGCGGCGGCTACGAAGGTAGCGGCAGCGGCGGCCAAAGAAGAGCGACCGCGGCGGCCTGACGGCGGCGGCGGCTAGGTTAGGAGTGCGACGGCGGTGCTCGAAGTAGGCGAAGAACCCTAACAGCCTGGCGAAGACCGGCGCGGACGATGGCGTTCCCGCGCCAAGGGAGATGGCGCGGCACATACCACGGGAGGTCGACGCGCGGTGACGGCGGCGTGGACCGCGGGCCGCGGCGCTACGGCCCGAAGGGGCGACGCATCGACGGCAGGCGGGCCGGGGTGACGGCGGGAAGACCTCGGGACGGCGGCGGGAACCGCGAGGAGGCGGCGGGGGACCGCGTTCCGCAGTGCTACAGCTCGAAGAGGTGGTGTAGCGGCGGCTCGCAGGTCGGTGCAACCGCGGGGACGGCCTCGGGCGGCGGTGGTGACTGCATGCCGCAGCTTTACAGCCCGAAGAGGCGGTGTAGCGGAGGCTCGCAGGCCGGGGCAGCCGCGCGGAGAACCACTAGCCGAGGGCGATGGCCCGTCGGGAGGCGGCGTGGACCGCGTGCCACGACGTGATAACCCTAAGGGGTGACACGGAGGCGGCGGCGGCGGCTACAGGGGTAGCCGGTGGGAGGATCTCGGGGCGGCAGCGTGGACCACGTTCCGCGACGCGACCGCCCGTAGGGGCGTCGGCGGTAGTGGTGCGTGAGTCGGGGCAGCCGATAGGAAGACCTCGGGCGGCAACGCAGCGGTCCGTAGGGACGACGCGATGGCAACCTGTGGCTCGATCGGCGGTAGGCGCGTGCTCGGGGACGTGCTTGGCGAAGACAGGTGCGTGATCGGTTGATCAGACCGACGGCGCCGCTGTATGCGCCATGGCGGGGACGACGCGCAGATCGGAGTCGATGGCGACATTGTCGGTGATGTCCCGGGCGATGACGACGAAGACAGACCGGCGACGGAGACCGCGCGGACGAGCGGCCGGCAGCGACGCATGAAGGCGTCCCTTGGGCGGCGCGTCCAGCCTTGCCGCGTGGTTGATGACGAAGCAGCCGGTGAAATCGACGCCGATGTCGGAGTAGAGGCGCGGGGGTCGACGGCGGCGGCGGGCGACGCAAACCGGATCACATAGACTGGAAAACCAAAAAGTAGACGCCGATCAAAGTGGATGTTAGATGTTTGCGCATTTTTTTAGGTGTTGAAAGAGTGCGCGGAACCGGTGTGTTTTTTATAGGCTAGTTGTTGACGGCTAATTTCAAAGATCATTTACCTAGTAAAAATTTCGAATGAAATCCAACATTAAACATCTTAACCGAATGAGAGGGCGCCTTTGTAATTGTTGACCTGATTAAAACTGTGAACCGAATTCAAATTGAACATCTCAATTGATTGAATGGGAGGGCTCCAAAAGGAGGGAGCATGGTGAGTTAGAAGATATATTCTCTGTTTCATATACTAATGGTCAAAGTTGAACATCAAAATACTCCGTATATGTGGTCAAAGTTGAACATCAAAATACTCCATATATGATGCTAAAAAAACTCCGTATAAGGTATCGTGTCACGTCTGTCGGTGTATGGACCGCGCTCACGTGACACGAGACTGCAGCGCCCCGGCGGCCGGCCCCGTGCCCTCCTACCAGCAGCACCCCGACGCCCGCGCGCGTGCACCCACCCCTATCCCGCCAACACCCCGCCCCCACAATCCATCACAACTTTAAGTTACAACAAATGGATGTGAAAAGTGCTTTTCTTAATGGTCCTATTAATGAGTTGGTTTATGTCAAACAACCCCCCGGGTTCGAGGATCCCTACTTCCCGGATCATGTGTATCAACTCGATAAGGCACTCTATGGCCTTAAACAAGCCCCACGTGCATGGTATGACCACCTTACTGAGTTGTTACAAGATCGTGGATTTGAGGTGGGGCAAATCGATCCCACTCTTTTTACTAAGAAGGTCAGAGGGGAGTTGTTTGTATGCCAACTATATGTTGATGATATTATCTTTGGTTCCCCTAACAAAGCTTTCAATGAGTAATTTGCCGCTCTCATGACCTCTAAGTTCAAGATGTCGTTGATGGGAAAGTTGAAGTTCTTCCTCGGTTTCGACATCAAGCAAAGAAGAGAAGGTACTTTCATACATCAAGCCAAATACACTCAAGACATGCTAAAAAGATTCAAGCTAAGCGATGTCAAGCCAGCTTCCACTCCAATGCCTACCAAGTGCCAATTTGACATTGATCCCAATGGTAAAGCGGTGGATCAAAAGGTATATCGCTCCATGATTGGCTCCTTGCTTTACCTTTGTGCATCTAGACCGGATATCATGTTGAGTGTGGAAATGTGTGAATGGTTTCAAGCCGCACCGAAGGAAAGCCACTATGTGGCGGTCAAGCGAATCTTTCGATACTTGGCTCATACCCCAAAATTTGGCTTATGGTACCCAAGAGGAGCAAACTTCAAGCTTGAAGGATATACGGATTCTGATTGGGCGGGAGACAAAGTGGATAGGAAGTCCACTTCCGGAGGGTGCCAATTTCTTGGTTGCTCTTTGGTGAGTTGGTCTTCCAAGAAGCAAAGTTGTGTGTCTCTCTTGTCCACCAAAGCGGAATATGTGGCGGCCGGTAGTTGTTGTGCACAACTCTTATGGATGAGGCAAACTTCAAAGGAGTACGGTGTCATTTGTAACAAAGTGCCTCTTTGGTGTGATAATGAAAGTGCCATCAAGATTTCTCTCAACCCGGTGCAACATTTCAAGACGAAGCATATTGAGATTCGGTATCACTTCATCCGGGATCACATTAGGCGAGGGGAGATCAGGCTCAAGTATGTCAACACTCATGATAACCTTGCAGATATTTTCATGAAGCCCTTGGATGAAGCAAGATTTCGCGAGTTAAGGCATGAGCTAAATATCATTGATTCGAGCAATGTGACTTGAACCCTTGCACACCCCTCCTCATTCAACATGTTTTCTAGTTTAGGTGTAGGCATGGACATAGGGGGAGTGTTGTTCTCTCAATGAACTCTTCCTCCCCCCGTTATGCATAAATTGATTATGTCCTTCTTTTTAACCATCTTCGATGGTATTTGTGCTTCACGAACGAGTTTTGGTCACGGGCCCAAGGTTAAAATCTTCGTGGTGCCATACCTCTTGACTCAAACATAGGTGGCCTTGGCCACTGCCCTCTCTTGAAGAGGTGTGTCTTGGTCTCTTGCTAGTGTGTTCACTGCCGAGTTAGCCTTTCCTTAGTTTCTTGCCATTGGTTTTTCCGTTTCTTTTTGAGCTTAGCCGTGCTGTCTAGTGGCCTTCAGTTGCTGGGCGGTACTACCGTTGGTGGTGCGCGGTACTACCGCTTATAAGCAGTACTACCGCCCATCAGCGTGGTACTACCGCTGCGGGGCGGGGTCACGGGGTTATATCGGGGCAGGGGGAGGTTTCTTCTCCCCCATACCCATTCGCTTCGCCCCCTCGCTCCTCTTCGTCTCTCCAGCAACTGTTCGCCGCGGGAGGGCTCCGGCGGATCTCCTTCTCCGGGGCATCCCTCTTCATTCCTTTCGATGGAGTTGATCCCCACCTCGTCCTCTTGCCATGGATGCCGGTATTGCCTCCATTCCCTCTCTCTTCTTATCTAGATTTCAAATCTAGCGTCTTAGGGGCAATAGTGGTTGCATCTCTATATTTTTGGCTAAATCTAGGCTTGAGTAGGATGGAGAAGGCAACTAGACGGTTTGGATCAGTGATTTGTAGGATTATTTTTGAATTTGGTAGGACGGTAGTGCCGGATCTGACCGCGACAGTAGGAAACCAATGTTTCCCCGCCTCGAGCGGTACTACCGCTCTCACTTGAGCGGTACTACCACTTGGAGCGGTACTGCCGCCTCCAGGTCGTGGTACTACCGCTGCCTACCAAATTCCATCATGCTCCTGCCATTCAGTGATCCTTTTTGTTGAGTTTGGTGGCTTATGCTCGTTCTTTCTGGTTGTTTTGCGTGTTCTTGTGTTTGGTTCCAGGTGATGAACATCCTGAGCATCAAGCTCGCCGTGTCAACCCCGGTCGTGCCACGTCAAAGTGTTACCGCACATCTGAATCAGCAGGAGGTTCCTCAAGTGCTCCACCTCCACCTCAACTCAAGAAGAAGTCTGCTGTCAAGCCAAAGCCAACGGGCAAAACCGTGCCTCAAATGAATGCCAAGGAGTTCCGGGCAAGACGTCGCAGCAACCCTTATGAGGCAGACCAAGAACCCACTTTGGTCAACCGCCCATTCTGGAACAGGTTTCAGTTTGCCATATTCTTTGATGTGCTCAAGGCCAAGAAGAATCTCTATGTTGGTGTGTGCTCCATCGACACGGACTATATGGAGAAGGATCCTGAGTACTTTGGTGAAGCTCTTCAGATGTGCACTCAGTTGAACATTCTCAGAATCATGCAATTCAACAAGGACTATGATGCAGATATTGTGGCTCAATTCTATGCCACTGTCCATCTAGGGACTGACGAGGACAGGACTCTGACTTGGATGACCAATGGCAAGTTGCTCTCTATCAAGTGGAAGGCATTCATGGAGTTACTTGGGGTGGAAGATCACGGGCTTGCGTCTCCTGTCGGCTTTCGCCCTCACTGCAACACAACATCCACTCACAAGCAAGCTCTCTGGCCCTACTGCACGTTGAAGATCAACCCTGAGACTAAGAAGGAAACTTATGAGCTGCCTGCCTTTCTGGACATTCTTCACCGTGTCTTTCGTGAGACTCTTTTCCCTCACATCGGGAATCTGGATATGGTTCATTCTTATCTCATGGACATGCTTCTCTTCTGCCAGCGGGAGAAGGAAGAAAACACTCGCGAATCCCTGGACATCTCTCATGTTATGTGGTCTGAGCTCTTATCTACTATCTCTGAGTGCAAGTGCCCGATTTATGGTCAGTTTATCATGCTGCTTATTGAGAAGGCCTGGGATCATGTCTATCCCAAGGTTATGCTAGAGACTGGAGAGTTGGTGTCTCATGAGATCAAGCGTCTGAGGAAGAAGGACAACTGGGGCACTCAGGTCCCTAAATCTGGGGGTACATCATCTGCTGCTGCCATGGAGACTGAGGAGGAGGCTGATGCTGAGGATGATGATGACTATGAGCCTTCTGGGGCAGAGCCCTTTTGGGCCAAGAAGCTCAAGCTCAAGATGAAGAAGTTGTTCTGCATGGAGGCTCACGGTCAGTACATGACTCATGTGGCTGAGAAGAAGGCCAGGGGTCGTCACAAGGAGCTCATGCGTCAGTTGGGTGCCACCGTTACCAGTGGTTCTGAGGACCAGCTGACTGAGGAGGAGGAGTGGATTCAGCAGCACTGCCCGTGGACAGATTCTGATGCCGAGCAGTTCCCGACCGACGACGGCGGTGAAGACGATCCCAATGGGATCTGAAGTTTGCGACCCTTGCTATCACCTGGAGCTGTAGCAACACTCCCTCTCTTTTTGGTGTCTCGATGCCAAAGGGGGAGAGAGTTTAGGGATTTGTGTCGTGTCTTTGTCTGTTTCGCGAGTGTGTCTTCTTTGTGGTGTGTTTTCTCGCCATTTGCTTTGTTTGGTTTTGTGTCAGTGAGACCTAAGTTCCAGACATATGGTGTGAGACATATGCTACCTTATCTTTAGATTATCATTATCTATGTCTATCTGGTCCTTCGGTATCTTATGAGTTGCTTGCGTATCCTGTTATATACTTTGCTCTCATATTTCCTGCTTAGGTTGTTGGTCTCTAAAATGTAGGGGGAGTGTTGATCCTAGTATGTGTGCCGTGCAGTCCAAAGCACTTATCTTGATAGCACAAATCTAGGGGGAGCCCATCTACATATTAGGGTTCTGGGGTTTGCGCATGTCATAGGTCTTTTTCCCGTTGTGCAAATCCCGTATTGTCATCAATCCACCAAAAAGGGGGAGATTGTAAGGGCATATTTATCCCCAAGGTGTTTTGGTGATTGATGACAATGCTTTTGCGGACTAATCGTGTGTGTTAAGTTTTCCAGAGATTCATCCTTTGGCACGAGACGATTCCCTCCCCTCGCTGTTTTATTCAAGACGGTGTAGCTCTTTCGTTTCTATGTTGGTGGACTAGTTTCGTAGGAGTCACCGTACTATCAAGAGGGGATCCGCTTTGGTAAGGCTAGGGTGGAATCAACACGTACACATCTTTATCGCACCCGTTGTTCCTTTTCGCTTCAATGGAGTTCCCTTTCCTCTCCTAGCTCGCTTTGACTGGTCCCAGCGGTACTACCACGGTCCTCAGCGGTAGTACCGCCGAAGCACATCAAGCGGTAGTACTGCTCCTCAAGCGGTAGTACCGCTTGCTGTCTTCGGCCATAGTACCGCTGAGGCTCCGAGCTACTACCGCCTCGACTCGAGGCCTCGTTTTCTCGTGTCGGGTTCTGCGGTACTAGTTGCGGCAGTAGCAGCGATAGTACCGCCCCAAGCGGTAGTACCGCCCTTACCTCCATGGTAGTACCGCTCTGGGCCCAGGTCCTTGCTATCCTCGTGTGCGTGGCAGTACCGCTAGGAGGGAACGGTAGTACCGATGGCTCAGCGGTAGTACCGCCCGCCCAAGTGGTAGTACCGCTCTGTGCGTGGCTGCTTAGGGTGTAACGGTTGAATTATTCCCCCCACTATATAAAGGGGTCTTCTTCCCCAAAGTTGACTTACCTCTTCCCCCAAAAGCTCCATTGTTGCTCCAAGCTCCATTTTCGCCCGATCTCTCTCCCTAGCCAATCAAACTTGTTGATTTGCTCGAGATAGGTTGAGAAGGCCCCGATCTACACTTCCACCAAGAGAAATTTGATTCCCCCCTAATCCATAGCGGATCTTGTTACTCTTGGGTGTTTGAGCACCCTAGACGGTTGAGGTCACCTTGGAGCCATAGTCCATTGTGGTGAAGCTTCGTGGTGTCATTGGGAGCCTCCAATTAAGTTGTGGAGATAGCCCCAACCTTGTTTGTAAAGGTTCGGTCGCCGCCTTCAAGGGCACCAATAGTGGAATCACGACATCTCGCATTGTGTGAGGGCGCGAGGAGAATACGGTGGCCCTAGTGGCTTCTTGGGGAGCATTGTGCCTCCACACCGCTCTAACGGAGACGTACTTCCCCTCAAAAGGAAGGAACTTCGGTAACACATCCTCGTCTCCATCGGCTCCACTCTTGGTTATCTCGTGCCTTTACTTGTGCAAGCTTTTGTGTTGTATCCTTTGCTTGCTTGTGCACTTATTGTTGTTGCATCATATAGGTTGTTCACCTAGTTGCATATTTAGACAACCCACTTTGATGCAAAGTTTAATTTGGTAAAGAAAAGCTAAAAATTGTTAGTTGCCTATTCAGCCCCCCTCTAGTCAACTATATCGATCCTTTCACCGGTGGCGTCGGAGCTTATGATGTACGGCCACAACATCGAGGGGTTGGGCTTCTTCCACCTCGAGGTCCCCGACGTTCCGCCTCCCACCCCCACCCTCCTGGCGGTCATCACTGTAGTCGACGGGGTGGCCTCCCCGGAGATGATTGAAGCCGAGCTCAACTACCTCTACCGGCGCCAGTGGGACTGGGTGGTCACTCCCACCGGTGGCCACATCTTCACTGTCGTCTTCCCCGACTCCATCAGCTAAAGTTATGCCACTCGCAGTGGCCGGATCACCCTCGCCCTCAACCAGCTCGTCATCGACATCACTGAGCCGATCCTTGACGCCCAGGCCGTGGCCGTCCTGGACACCGCCTGGATTCTTGTGGCCGGCCTCCCCCATATTGCCCGGTCCGAGCTCGTCATCCGCCAGATGTCCCGGATCTTGGGCAAGGTTGTGGTGGTCGACGAGCTCTCCGTCAGCAAGGAGGGGGAGGTCCGGGTCAAGGTCAAGTGCCTCGACTCCTCCAAGCTCTGTGTAACCATTCGTGTGTTCTTCAACGACCAGGGCTTTGACCTAAGGATCACTCCCGAGCCCCCCAACCACGTCGGCCGCCCCCGCTCCTTCGACGTTGGTCCTTTCGGTGGCAACCCGGGGGCCGACGGGGACGGGGACTACCATGGTCGCCGCCACCCTCGCTCCCACCGTTCGGAGGGGGCGGGGGGCTCGGAAGACTCGCACTCCCGCTCTTCGTCCCTCTCACCCCTGCCTCCTGCCGCCGGGGGGAAGGGCCGCCAGGCCGCGCCCGGCTTGCTCCTCGATGGCCCGTTCAACTCAGTGGCTGAGTCGTTGGAGGCGAGCGACATCTCCAGTATCGGCCTGGTCGTCTGCCTGGCCTCCTCCCCGCGCTCCCCCCCCCCGCCCCTGTTGCGTCGGTCCGGGAGACGGTGCCGCCTCCTGTTGTGTCGCCGGATCCCGACCTGCTCTCGCCGACCCCGGTGGTGATCTCGAGGATGCCGTGCCGTCCTTGGTCGCTGCTTCTCCTCCGGCGGGCCTCTTTGCGGTCGTCCTGCCACCTTCGGCCGTGTCCCCGCCGCCGCCAATGCTGCCGCTGGGGGTCCCGGCCACGCTCGTCGCCTCTCCTGCTCCTCCCCTGATGTGTTCGTCTCCGACTCCGACTCTGACTCATATGCTCCTCGGCTGCGCTGGGACCTCTCTCCAGCTCCCGCCCGTGGCGGATCCCGCTGTAGATGGGGAGGCCCGGGTGACCACCCCCATGGCTGCCCAACCTCCCCCTCCGCGGTCCGTGGCCTACTCCCGTCGTGGCCGGTCGGCCTCCTCCCTGGTGACAGTGTCCCGCCGGAGCGCTCGGCTTGATGTCGCGCACCCCGAGGGCTGTCCGGCTCTGCCCATCCATGAGCGAGCGGAGCTCTACGCTGCTACTCGGAACCTGGAGCCAGGTACACCTGCAGTTCCCCCTTCGGCTTCGACTTGTTCTTTCTCTGCTCTCGAGTCGGTTCCCCTTGGAAACCTCGCGAAGGTTGCATCGGACTCCGTGATCATCTTTAGGGGGGAAGCGGGTCCCCCTTAGTCCAGATCGAGCCCATTAGGGCTCGCGAGATTCTTGACGGGAGGCTTGCGGAGGCCCGTGCGGCCCTCCTTTTGCCACTCGTTCCCCCACCACTGGGGAGGACCCCTCCCCGGCGCCGTCGAGGCGGACCGGTGACCTTCTCCCGCTTGCCGGGGCCGAAATCCGCTGTCGCACCCGCTCCCGCACCACTGCCCCCCGCTCCCAAAGCGCCTCTCATGTCCTGGGGTCAAGCAGCCCCCCAATGGCGCCTTAATGCGAGCCCTCTTCTAGAACATCCGCGGTTTCGGCCATGATGGTTGTCGCTTCCAACTCGTGGAATACATGCGTGATGAACACATTGACATTGTCGCCATCCAAGAAACTATGCGTTCTGAATTCTCGCTTCCTGAGCTTGACCGTCTAAGCTCCCACCTCTTTGCGTGGCATTGGGTCCCTTCTAGTGGGAGCGCCGGCCATTTGGGGGGCATCCTTTTAGGCGTTAAGGATGCCACCTTTGAGGTGGGTAGCATGGACCGGGGGGAATTCTTTGTTAGCATGGAACTTTACGAACATGCTCTTAACTTCAAGTGGGAGGTTATCATCGTCTATGGGTCGACAGACCATAGCCAGTCGGCCGCCTTCCTCGAGGAGCTTCACCGGAAGACCTCTGCGGCCTCCCTTCCGGTGGTGGTTGGAGGCAATTTTAACATCCTCTGTGTCGCGGAAGACAAGAGCAATGCGAATGTCAACTTTGCACGGATGCAAATGTTTAATGACTTCATTGATGATCTTGGTCTCCGCGAGATTGATAGGATTGGTGCCAGGTTCACCTGGACCAATCGGCAGGCCTCCCCGACCTAGTCCGTCCTGGACAGGGTCCTAGTTTCCCCGGATTGGGACCTCCTGTAACGCCCACAATGTGGCTATATCTCCCATGTGTCGAAGCACGATTTAGAGGCATAACCGCATGGTGGTTTTGTCGCAAGAAGGGTCATCTTCACACAATCCCATGTAATGAACAAGAATGGGATAAAGAGAGTTGGCTTACAATCGCCACTTCACACAATACATAAATTAATCCATACATCATTCAAGATACACTCATAGACCGGCTACGGTCAAATCCAAATGAAAAGAAGACAACCCCAAATGCTAGATCCCTGATCGTCCCAACTGGGCTCTGCTACTGATCATCTGGAAACGAAACATAGTAACGACCAAGGTCCTCATCAAACTCCCACTTGAGCTCGGTTGTGCCACTCGCGCTGGTATCCTCGGTACTTGCATCTATTTTGGTAGAATCTGTGAGCCACGGGGACTCAGCAATCTCACACCCGTGAGATCAAGACTATTTAAGCTTGTAGGTAGGAAAGGGGTAATATGATGGAGCTGCAGCAAGCACTAAGCATATATGGTGGCTAACATACGCAAGTAAAAGCGAGAAGAGAAGCAACGCATCGGTCGAGAAGCTAGAAGTGATCAAGAAGTGATCCTGAAAACTACTTACGTACATACATAACCCAAACCGTGTTCACTTCTCGGACTCCTCCGAGAAGATACCATCACGGCTACACACACGGTTGATGCATTTTAATGAAGTCAAGTGTCAAGTTCTCTACAACCGGACATTAACAAATTCCCATCTGCCTCATAACCGCGGGCACGGCTTTCAAAAGATAATACCCTGCAGGGGTGTCCCAACTTAGCCCATCACAAGCTCTCACGGTCAATGAAGGATATACCTTCTCCCGGGAAGACCCGATCAGTCTCGGAATCCCGGTTTGCAAGACATTTCGACAATGGTAAAACTAGACCAGCAAAGCCTCCCGAATGTGCCGACAAATCCTGATAGGAGCTGCACATATCTCGTTCTCAGGGCACACCGGATGGGCAAGATGTCGGGTTGGCATAGACCCTGGTTGCCCAGGGGGCGCCGGACATCGCCCAGGTTGGGCCAGCACTCGAAGGAGCACTGGCCCAGGGGTTAAAATAAAGATGACCCTCGGGCTCGCGAAAACCCAAGGGAAAAAGGCTTAGGTGGCAAATGGTAAAACCAAGGTTGGGCCTTGCTGGAGGAGTTTTATTCAAAGCGATCTGTCAAGGGGGTCCCATAAATCACCCAACCGCGTAAGGAACGCAAAATCAAGGAACATAACACCGGTATGACGGAAACTAGGGTGGCAAGAGTGGAACAAAACACCAGGCATAAGGCCGAGCCTTCCACCCTTTACCAAGTATATAGGTGCATTAATTTAAACAAGAGATATTGTGATATCCCATAATATCCATGTTCCAACAAGGAACAAACTTCATCTTCACCTGCATCTAGCAACGCTATAAGAGGGGCCGAGCAAAAGCGGTGACATAGACAAACAACGGTTTGCTAGGAAAGGGATGGTTAGAGGCTTGACATGGCAATATGGGAGGCATGATAAACAAGTGGTAGGTAGAGCTAACATAGCGATAGAGCGAGCAACTAGAAAAGCAAAGATAGAAGTGATATCGAGGGTATGGTCATCTTGCCTGCAAAGTTCTCAGAGTTGTCGAAAGCTTGATCCTCGTTAGCGTACTCAACTGGTTCCTCGTGCACATACTCGTCTCCCAGCTCTACCCAAAGCAAGAGCACAAGCAATGGAACCATAATAAATCACGGTGCAATGCACAAGCAACATGATGCAAAACATGGCATGATATGCGAGATGTGATATGCAATGCGTATGCATGCTCCGGAAAGGAAATAATGAACAAGGCATCAACTTGGCAAACCAAGTATGCCGCTGGAAAGATAAGATGTTTTCGGTTGAAATCGATATAAAGATCACCGGAATCGGATGCATGGTTTGCAAATGGCAAGCAAAACAAGAATGACACAAATCTGCGATTAACAGCACGATGCTACTTAGCATGCAACAAGAAACTATGCTACAGCACCCCAACATAAAAACAAAGCATATGGAAGTGATCTACAGGAGATGCTTGAAAAAATAGGAACACTGAGCTACGGCTAAATCACACAATAGCAGGTTCAAACAAGCATGGCAAAAGTGCAAAAGATATCAGCTTGAACATGGCATAAACAGCATCAGGTAGCAATGTTCAGAGCAAGCAATCAACATGCCACAGGAACTTATAATATCAAAACAAGACATGGCATGATTCTACTCAAAGCATAGAACAAAAGTCCCTTACTGACCATGAGCCAAAAAGGACCAGAAGATATGATTTCGCCCATGTAAACATAGCAAGTTTCGTTAATAGATTCAGCAAACAGGGCATGGCATCAGCAGAATTATGAAGGCATCTTTGCAAGCTCGATTCACTCACCACTAGTCATTGCATGACAATATAAGCATAGCATCAGCAAGAAGACATGTTTATGAAGCTATCCATGGCAAGAACAAGTTCATAGCATGCTAGGATCCACTACAACAACCTTGGCAAAATTGAATAACATGTAAACAATCTGCCAGGAAACATTTTATAGCAAAAGTAGAGCACGAAAATGACATGCTAGACTACTCAAAAATTGCAAACAGGGGCATTAATGGATAGAGCATAATCATATGTTCAAAACATCCTTACTGAAGTAGCTCAAAATATGCATGGATCTCTCTGTAGCAACAAGTTTACATGGCATACAAATAACAGCAGAACAGGGACTAAAAACAACAACATCACGAAGCCTAGTTTGCATGCTTTTGCTAGTCACCACATTGATCACAAAACTACATGGCAAGCACCTCTGTAAAGATGGACACATGTAGAGCTCATGCCCATAAGATGCACACAATAAATGTAGCAAACATGACAAATGCACACATTCTGTTAAGAATCAGAAACTAACATCATATAGCACTCTTGCATCAGAGATTTGGGCATCGAGATGACCTCAAATGAACATGGCCCAATGGAACAAAATGAAGACCACATCCTGATGAACATTTTGATATATCATGCGCATGAAATGGAGGTACGATGACGGAGTTATGATGCGGTGAACAGGGCTAAAAAATATGCAGACTTGGAGAAAAAACGAGGTCAACCTCTAGGGTTCCAGATCTGGATCAGATCGGGCACGCGGATCGAGGTGGTCGGAGGCTCGCCGGACCTGGAGAGGAGGAGGACAGAGGCGGACGGGGACGGGGCGACGACGCGGC
>NC_057810.1:304916972-304922875 GCF_018294505.1 Triticum aestivum | reverse complement strand
GTGGCGGCGGACGGCTGGCTCGGGCGGCGATGGGCGGACGCGTCTGGCGCCGGGCGGACATGTCCGGCGCGCGGAGGAAGGGGAGACTAGGGTTTGCCCGAAATTTCAGAGGGGAAGGTGGTTTTATAGGTAGAGGGAGCTAGGAGGCTCCAAATGGAGTGCGGTTTTCGCCCACATGATCGTGATCCGACGACGGAGAGCATGGAAGTGACTTAGATGGGTTATTGGGCTGTTTTGGAGGGGTGTTGGGCTGCAACCCAAAAGAGGCTTTTGCAGATACCCGGTTAACCGTTGGAGTATCAAACGAGCTCCAAATGACACGAAACTTGACAGGTGGTCTACCGGTGGTGTACCAAGGCCACTTGGCAAGCCTCGGTCCATTCCGAGAACGTTCCACAACCGCACATGAAAAGAGACAAGAGGGGTGCGCCGGTGCACGTGGGAGTGTCGGATTGCAAAACGGCCAACGGGAAAAATGCCCGGATGCATGAGACGAACACGTATGCAAATGAGATGCACATGATGACATGATATGAGATGCATGACATGAATAAAATGCAAAAAAAGAGACAAAAACCCAACCACGGAGGGAATATCATAACACATAGCCGAAAATGGCAAGAGTTGGAGTTACAAAGATGGAAAGTTACATCCGGGGTGTTACACCTCCACTGCCCCTAGCTTCTCTTCGCGTCATCACCCGGATTGGCTTTGACCATGTACCGCTCCTTCTGTCCTCTGCCGGTGAGCAGCCGCCGATTACCCCACGATTCCGGTTTGAGACCTTCTGGCTGTCCCAAACCGGTTTCGTGGCGGCAGTTGGCGCCCGCTGGATGGAGGCTCGCGCACACCCTCACCCCCGCCCCCTTCGGCCATTGACTCGTGGCACTTCTGTGCCAAGCGTGGCCGGCAGTTCATGAAGGGGTGGGGGGCTAACCTGGGTCGAGACCTCCGCGATCGCAAGAAGGCCCCATTGACCGCCATTCAGACCCTTGACCTGCGTGCGGACACGGTTGGACTCTCTCCCGATGAGTCTCTCTCTCGCTATGACTTAGAATATCAACTCTCCGTCATCTACACTGATGAAGAGGCCTATTGGCGCCTCCGTGGTGCCCAGAAATGGGTTTTGAAGGGCGATGCGAACACGGCCTACTTTCAGGCCATCGCGAATGGCCGCCGTAGATGCAACACCATCCCCCTCTTGTGGGATGGCGCAACCCTCCTTCAAGACCCCTGTGACATTCGGACCCACGTGGATGGGTTCTATAGATCTTTGTTCTCTGCCGCTCCTAGGAGCGGCCTCTCACTGGCCCCTGATTGTTGGACATCCCCCAGCTGGTCTCTGATGCGGAGAATGCGGCCCTTACGGCCCCCTTCTCCGAGAGCGAGGTCTAGGCTGCCATTAGGGGCATGAACCCTACCTCGGCGCTGGGTCCAGACGGCCTCCCAGTTAAATTCATCCAGACCTTCTGGAACGTGATTAAACTGGAGGTCATGGCTATCTTCGAAGAGTTCTACGTTTGATCCATCGACCTCGGACGCCTCAACTTTGGGATCATCTCTCTCATTCCCAAGGTGCCCGACGCTTCCGACATCCGCCAGTTTCGCCCGATCACGGTCATTAACGTGATTTTCCGGATCCTAACAAAAGGGTACGCCAATAGGGTGACCCGTCTTGCTGACCGCGTTACCCACCCCAACCAGTCCGCCTTCATCCAAGGTCGGTATATTGTGGATGGGATGCTTGTCCTTCATGAAGTCCTCCATGAGGTCCGCGCCAAGCACCTCAAGGCGGTATTCCTGAAGATTGATTTCCATAAGGCCTATGACACTCTTAGCTGGTCCTTCCTTCGGGAAGTTTTGCTCTGGAAGGTCTTCGAAGAACCGTTGGATCACCAGAGTCATGCAGATGGTCTCATGTGGTCGTACGACCGTTAACATCAACGACGAGATCGGCCCTTACTTCCCCACCCTCTGTGGGGTTAGGCAAGGCGACCCCTTCTCCCCGTTCTTGTTCAATATGGTGGTGGACGCTCTTGTTGCCATCCTGGATAAGGCGAAGTCTACCGACCATATTCGTGGGATCACCCCCCACCTAGCCGGAGGCTCCGGGATTTCCCTCCTCTAGTATGCCGACGACACCATCATCATGGTCGAAGGCTCGGAGGCGGACATCTCCAACCTCAAGTTCCTCCTCCTCTGCTTCCAACAAATGTCTGGCCTTAAGATAAACTTCGACAAGAGTGATGTTATGGTGATGGGCTATTCTCCTGCGGAGTGTCTGGCCATTGCCAACCGGCTTAACTACCGCCTGGGCTCCTTTCCCACAACCTACTTGGGTACGCCCATTAGTGACTCCCAGCTCACCGGCGCAGACTTGCGCCCGACCGTGGCCAAGCTCCAAACGTGCATCGAGCCTTGGCAGGGGAGATGGTTATCAAAGGCAGCCCGGACAATTCTCATCAACTCTTCCCTCTCCAGCCTCTTCTTGTTTCTCTTGAGTTTCTACAGCCTCCATGAGACTCTGCACCATGAGATCGCCAAAAGTCCAGTCTCGTTTCTACTGGGCAGGCGACAAAGATAAGCAGAAGTATCATATGGTCAGTTGGCCTGACATTTGCAAGCCCAGGGAACAAGGAGGCCTCGGCATTATGTGCTCTAAGCGCATGAATATCGCCCTCCTATCCCGTTGGATTTGGCGCATTTCGCAAGGTCACGGTGGCCTCTGGCTCGACATCATCCGGAACAAATACCTGTTCGGACAGCCCCTCGCCTTCTGTCAGAGATCTCGCGGCTCCCAGTTCTGGCAGTTGGTCGTCCAGCTTCTTCCAGTTCTCCACATCGAGACTTCCATCTCGGTGGGCTCCAGAGCATCGACTTTGTTCGGGTTTGATCGGCGGGCGGAGACGCTCCCTTTGCGGCGCGCTTTCCCGGCCTCTTCTCCATCTCCGTCAATCCTGTGATCTCTGTCGAGAGGGCCCTTATTGACTTAGGGCGCCTCGCCTTTCAAAGGCCATTTGGGCCCCCGGAGTCCGCCGCTTGGCGTGAGTTACTGGACTATGTTGCTCTCCACGAGCCGATGGTGGACGGTGGGCCTGACCAGGTGCGTTGGCGCCTGGAGCCTTCTGGCCAATTCTCCACCAAGTCTCTCTACCTGGCCATCGCTCCCTCCTCCGTCCCTCCCCCCCTTACGACGGTGTGGTCCATCCGCCTGCCTCTGAAGATCCGGATCTTCATGTGGCAATGGATTCACGGTCGAATCCTGTCTGGGGTCGAGGTTCGCAAGCGAAATGGCCCGGACACTGGCATCTACCCGCTATGCGGTATCGCCGAAGACTCGAATCACATCTTCTTCTTCTGCGTGTCCGCTCAATTCGTTTGGAGCTGCTTTTGCGAAGCGGTCGGTGGAAATTGGTGCCACACCAACTTCCCCGACCTACTTGCCGAACTTCAGAACTCCCCCTTGACGTCTCGCCACATTAGGTGGCTTGAGATTGGGGTCATTGCTTGAACCCTCTGGACGATCCGCAATAAGCTTGTGATGCAGCGCACTCCCGTGCGACGAGCTACTGACGCTATCTTCAAACTCTCTGGTTTTTTGCAGTTTTGGCGGCCGCTTAGCCGCCCTCAGGACCGCGACACCATCTCCGTCTTCATCGCCGACCTTCGCTCGATGGCCGTCCGTCTGTTGCCGCCGCCCCCGCCGGAACCTGACTAGACGCTTGTCCCGCTCTCCGGCTCTTCGGCTTTTTTCCTTTATTTTGTCTGGGCTTGTTGAGCTGTGCCCTCAGCAGAACCTCTGTACTTATCTGTGAGACTTGGGAGTGTGTGTGGACTAGTCCTTGTTTGTATGCTCTCTGGCGATTTGCTTTATTTATAAAGCAGGGCGAAAGTCTTTTTCGATAATCAAAGGACATCTCGCTTTCAACTGTACACGCGGGACATACACGCGCCTCCCCGTCCTCCTTGATCGTAATCGTCGTACCCGGTGGACTGCTGCCGTGCCAGTACGGACTATCCGTAGCACAACACACAGCAGGCATACAAACAACGATGATGCAATCAAGCAGGTCTCGCTTTCGGGGTCCCGGGCAGGGAAACAAGGGATCGAAACAGCTCTCCTCGCTGGCCGCCACCCCAAAACGAGAGGCGCCTCCGCCACTAGATGCATAGCGACACGTGCTGTAGCCCCCGGACTTTGCAGTCCTGCCATGCCATGGGGGATGCATGTGCTCCATCGGCGGATGCATCGGTGACCAGTAACCAGCAATGGACCGCGCCGCTGGATGCCCGTCGCCTGCCGGCAACGGTTTTGTCCGCACCCGAAGCCTCAGCCAGGCAACGAGAAGGACACCGGCAGAGCTCGGTCGACCTTTTCGGCGCGACGCACGAACCAATCTAGGGATCAAGCCGTGGATTCGCGGAGCTGATCGCTGTGGCCCACCCAGCATTGATGTTTGGAGTTGGACCCCAGTGTTCTACTCCCTCCGTTCGGAATTACTTATCGCAGAAATGGATGTATCTAGATGTATTTTAGTTCTACATACATCTATTTTCGAGACAAGTAATTTCGAACGGAGGGAGTAGTTCTCGAGAAAGAAAGATGACCACGAGTGCTCCAATCATGTCATACATACTGCGGATTATACCTCGAGCCTCGAGATTCAAGGTTTTTGGTATGTAGGCCGGGAGGAATCGGGCTGTCCTGGGGATCACAGAGATGACGCTGCTGATCATTGTTGACTATCTTTTTTTTTGAATGTTGGCAGGAGAATTGCCAAATTCATTGATCGGAAGAAGCGTTACAAGAGATCCCCAGAGGGGAAAGCACCGCAAAAAGGCAGCGCAAAAAGAAAAGAAAGGAAAAAAGGCCCCGTTCGAACCACAAACCCAAATTCTGCAATCAATCGTGAACACCATCGGAATCCATCGTCGGGATCTTCAAGGTGACGCCTCCAAGGAGGATGACGATGTTGAGGCACCGTCGTCACCCGATCTGGCACTACCAGATCTTAGGTTTTCACCCGGAGATCTCACGCCATTGGGTAGGAAGAGCAACGGCTCCACAACGATACCTCCAAGGAGGAAGACGACATCCTTGGATGCCGTTATCGCCGACAACGACAGGGTCGATGCAAGATTTTCATCCAGAGTTGTGCCCTCCACCAACAATCCTGAATCCGAGGCCACCAACGCCATGAAGCAGCACGAGTCCAGGCATACACTACCAGAAACGATTTGGTCAATGCCGCACGCAGGAGCTCAGCGAGCACACATCAATCTGACTGGTCCGCACCGCCGCACGCAAGCCTGGGCGAGCCAAGCCGGATCTGGCCACCCTCTACCTCCGTGCGCAGAACTGGGCGATCCTTCGCACCGCAGCGCACCGGCAAGGCCGAGGTGGAGCCGGACATAGCTGGTCAGCACTGCCGCGCGCAAGAACAGGGCGAAAACCAAGCCAAACTGCGCAGCCCGCTCCGCCGCGCGCAAGAGCAAGACTCTGGATCTGGTCTGCCCAAGCCTCCTGTAGCTAGACAAACTGAACGGCGCCACCGCTCAAATGAGCTGGACGTGGACACGCTTGAAGGAGAGAAACCACCAGCCACTCCCGACACCACCACTACATCCTCCACGCGGCAAATGCAGCCGTAACAGGCGTGTAACGCAGCCATACAGGCGCGAACCGCGACCACCTGACGCGCCGACCCTGCGGTGGCAGACTTCCGCCACCAGCAGGTAGATGGCCAGCGCGAGCACCTCGCGTCCGGCCGCGCGTCCCTTCTCTTCCCGCCGTGACCTCTCGCGCCAGGGCTGCACCGGATCCACGCAGTTCCACACCTCCACCTCGCGCGCCGGCGGCCGCGCCAGATCTACGCAGGCGGCCGCGTCGCGTCCAGCCTTCC
>NC_057810.1:304913899-304916537 GCF_018294505.1 Triticum aestivum | reverse complement strand
GTGAGCTAGCAGTCATGGCCGCCAGCGGTACACCAGCAGATGAGACGCCAAACCGGCAGCAAGCGCCAGGCCGGGGGGACGTAGCGCGGTAGCGGTCCACGCCGGTTGTTGGGCTGGAGCTGTAGTTAAGTAACATTTTTTTTTCGGCGGGAGTAGGTGAGTAACGTTGTTGCTGGAGATTTTTTCTTTTCACGAACAGCATTTTCCAACTTGATCTTAAAGATGTGGAATAGGACAAGTTCGTAATGTGGTTGACATGTTGCAAATCAAAAGGACACCTTGTACGGAACCCGTTACAAGTACAACACATATCATCAGCTGTGAGCAACTTCAACACGCGGATCACCTATTCGCCAGCAAATGTTCGGACCGGTCGGTCTCAACTAGTTTAGTCATTCAACACGGCTCACCAAAAATGCCCGGGCGTCTAAAATCCTACAAACCAGTTTCAAACTGGGGAAGGTCTGGACATCCACCATGTTGAAGTCAAATACCCCCGGAAACCCCAAAAATCATCTCCACTCCGCTCAACTCTGTGTGCATTCACACTCCGGCTGACCGGCCTCTGGGCATTCACTCCGACGAAATCGGCCTCCCTCCTACGCGCGACTCTGTGTCCTGTGGCACCTCCGGATCCAGTCGGCGCCGCCGCCGAAGGTCTTCGGTGGCCTCGTTGTCCACGCCTCTTTTATGCTATCAAGGTGAAGCCAATCTCCTCGGATGACAAGGAGCAAATGCCAGCACTTCTTGCTGTTGCGGCCGCGACAGACGACGAGCCACTGCAACGTCCTGTCGTGCCACTGCAATGTCCAGATCGAACGCCGCGTGAAGTAGGACCGCCCTCCCCGCCGCGCTGTCGCGTCAAGGAGGAGCCGCCCTCCCCGCCTCGTCGGCATATGGGCAACCAGTGGCGCCTGTTCGCCGTGATTAAGGATGAGGTGTCCTCCGCGCCATCCAAGCGACGTCCACGCGTGAGTACTACCTCCAGGGTGCTGGAGCCGGCGGCGCGTCCTCCTCCACGGCCAACAAACCGCACACACGCTGGGAGAAGCGCAATGTGGTGCACAGGGCGGCATTGCAAAGAACAAGGTGGTGCTGACCTGGGTGCTCGCGGACACCATGCTTGCGGAGGCTCGCTCCATCGACCGGTTCGTGACCTCCGAGCAGTCAGACGCCCGGCGCTAGCGCCGTCTCAGTGACCAACTCCTCAAAGTGGGGTTAGCGGAGTCTGAGCGCGCCCTCTTCATCTGAGCCATTGGTGTCGCCGAAGACAAGCGATGCTAGGCGGTGGAGGATACGGTGTAGCGTCTGCGCCACGAGTGCAGTGCCGCGGCCCAAACATGTTGCGATGCCTGGCGGGCCTTTCATCATTGGCGCGGCGACGATGAAGATGATGGCCCGGATGGTGGCAAGCACGACAGGGGCATACAACGACATGTACGAGGATCGAGGTGCGGCTGGCCCCGAAGGCCATGCCTGCGAGGTCACCATCCGGTACCTTGCCTAGTTGGTTTAGTTTATTTTAAATTTAGGTTGGACTTTTTAAGTATTGTGTGTTTGTGTGTAATATATGAAACTTTGTTAAATTTCATTGTTGTCACGTCCAATATGCGATACTATCCTAAAGAGACTCGAAGGTCCCACCAAGGATAGAACCGCATATTGATACGCTTTTGTAAGGTGGATATCATTACATCAATATTACATAATAGATGGGGATACATACAAGAGGCATACAATGTCACACGAATACAACATCATCATACATAAGAGCACCATCCGACTACGGATGAAACACAAACAGAAACTCAAACGACATCCACCGTGCTAGCCCAAGCTGCCGACCTGAAACCTATCCCCTGATCGAAGAAGAAGCAGAAGAAGAAACTCCAAGACAAGCAAGCATCGCTCACGCGTCACGATCATCGCATAACCTGCACCCGCAACTGTTGTTGTAGTAATTTGTGAGCCACGAGGACTCAGCAATCCCATTACCATGGGTATCAAGACTAGCAAAGCTTAATGGGTATGGAAAGGATAAGTGGTGAGCTTGCAGCAGCGTCTAAGCATATATGGTGGCTAACATACGCAAACAAGAGCAAGAAGAGAAGCAAACGAAACGGTCGTGAAGCTAGCAATGATCAAGAAGTGATCATGAACTCCTACTTACGTCAAACATAACCCAAAACCGTGTTCACTTCCCGGACTTCGCCGAAAAGAGACCATCACGGCTACACGCACGGTTGATGTGTTTTAATCTGAATCTTGTGTCAAGTTCTCTACAACCGGATATTAACAAATTCCCATCTGCCACATAACCGCGGGCATGGCTCTCGAAAGTTTATACCCTGCAGGGGTGTCCCAACTTAGCCCATCACAAGCTCTCACGGTCGACGAAGGATATTCCTTCTCCCAGGAAGACCCGATCAGTCTCGAAATCCCGGTTTACAAGACATTTCGACAATGGTCAAACAAGACCAGCAAAGCCGCCCGATGTGCCGACAAATCCCGGTAGGAGCTGCACATATCTCATTCTCAGGGCACAACGGATAGGTCAGCCTATGAGTAAAACTAGCCCTCGAGATGCCCCGTGGTGGCCCCGTAGTCTGCCCGGTTCAGACCAACACTCGAAGGAGCA
>NC_057810.1:304911228-304913732 GCF_018294505.1 Triticum aestivum | reverse complement strand
GGTTAAATAAAGATGACCCTTGAGTCTGCAGAACCCAAGGGAAAAAGGCTTAGGTGGAAAATGTTAAAACCAAGGTTGGGCCTTGCTGGAGGAGTTTTATTCAAAGTGAACTGTCAAGGGGGTCCCATAAATCACCCAACCGCGTAAGGAACGCAAAATCAAGGAACATAACACCGGTATGACATAAACTAGGGCGACAAGAATGGAACAAAACACCAGGCATAAGGCCAAGCCTTCCACCCTTTACCAAGTATATAGATGCATTAATTAAATAAGAGATATTGTGATATCCCAAAATCATCACGTTCCAACATGGAGCAATCTTCAAC
This sequence comes from Triticum aestivum, assembly GCF_018294505.1. Lineage (NCBI taxonomy): Eukaryota > Viridiplantae > Streptophyta > Magnoliopsida > Poales > Poaceae > Triticum > Triticum aestivum. The sequence continues at coordinate 304,913,403 of NC_057810.1, read as the reverse complement.
TTCACCTGCAACTAACAACGCTATAAGAGGGGCTGAGCAAAAACGGTAACATAGCCAAGCAACGGTTTGCTAGGAAGGGTGAAAAAAAGTTAGAGGATGACATGGCAATTTGGGAGGCTTGACATACAAGTGATAGGTAGCACAGCATAGTGATAGAACGAAGCAACTAGCAAGCAAAGATAGAAGTGATATCGAGGGTAATGGTCATTTTGCCTGAAATCCCACAAGGAAAAAGAACGAGTCCATGAAGAAGACAAACAGACGTAGTCGAACGAATCTTCACAACTCCGGAACGAAACCGAGGCTAACGAGAGAAGCAAACCGGAAAGAAGCATACAACATGGTAAACACACAAGCATACACATGTCATGATGCACAAACAAGTATGATGCATGTCCGGTTTAATGAGGCATGGCAATATGCACAAACAACATTACAAGTTAAGTGGAGCTCAATATGCAACGAGTTGCAGATTGACGAAACACCACATCAATTATTTAGTTCTCTCTCGTTTAGGAACACAACAATATTACATGTTGCTATATACATGGCAAGAGGTGAAACATAATTAAACTACCTATCTAGGCAAGTTTAAGTGAGGCTGAAAGCAACAAACAAAAATTCCGGATATCCCCATATGTTATTTAGCAATTTAATGCAAACAACAATTTTAAACATTTTAAATGTTGTTATCATGATGCGGATGACATATGCAAGTTTTATGCAACTTTATGAAAACGTTGACATGAGCATGTTATGAAGCATTTGTCACCGTGGCGGAACAGAAGGGGTGCCACGACAACTACAACGGAAATGGTGCCACGGCAACATTCCGATGATCCGACAACTCATTGAGATACCGGTGCAAAAGAGCAAGTCTGCGGATGTGCGAAACATGCAAAAGATGGTGGGGTGATCCCGGTTACCGGGTTCCCACGGGTCGACGGCATGGCAAACAAGGAGGAACGTGCATGAAGCAAACAAGCACGGTGCAAACATACGGTTCATCTCAGACAACATGCATTCATCCACGGGTCATCGTCTCGGCGGTTATACCTTTGAAGCGTGCATTTCGGGGCGGTTCAAAATCGTCGAGGGAAGTAGTCGTTCACGGGTCGTAGGGGAAGTAGTCGTACACGTTTCGTAGTTGTTCGGGGTCACGACTAGGAACTTGACGTCCACGGAATCTTCAAGGGTCGACGGTAGTGGTACACACATTGTTGGGGTACTTGTCGGTCCGGTCTCGGTGTAAATGTACATGGCAAACGTAGTGGTACTAAGCGCCGGTCATCGAGGGACTTGCCGAAATCCACAGAGCCGGTGTGCTTGGCGAATCCAGAGGCATTGGTAGTGGTACTTGGCGAATTCCACGCTCGGTGGTCCTTGGACTTGGCGTCAATAGCAATAGGGGCGCGATGCAGGGAATGATGAAATGATGACATGATGCAATGCAACAAGCAAATAGAACACACGGCGGAACTCAGAATACATGGAAGGCAACTGGAGCGTCGGTCTCGGGGGTGTCACAATTATTTAGCTTAAATATCGTTTGTATTTGTGTTGGTTTTGAAATGGATTGGACATTTGATGACTAGGGTTGAATGGCCGGCGCTCGGCCAACTGTCCATAGACATTTGGTGATGTTCAATAGGTGATCCACCTTGGAGTTTCCCTAAGGCCATCTCCAAGGGAATTCATCAAATTTTCTCTCCAAAATCCCTACAAAATTTCTCTATAAAGTCACATACATATTTCATCAAAACATAAGCACATACATACACAATGCGTACAAACTTTCTCTCCAAGGCCATGAGTACACAATAGCAAATAAATACATTTGAACAAGCATATATACAAACCCTAGAAAAATTCTATCTAAAGTCACATACATATTTCACCATAAAGTAACCACATACATACACAATGTTTACAATTTCTCTCTCTCTCTCTCTAAATCCATTAGTACACAATACCAAATACATTATCACAACAACTATATCTTGTTTCTCAACCAAATGTTGCCCAAACAACCTTCGAACAAATTAGGAAAAGCTAGTCTTGGGGTTCCACCAACTACCAAAAATGCATCTAAAATAGAAAGTTTTAACCGATAAAGTTTGGAGGAATAGAGGGAGAATACCTCAACCAACTTTGGGAGGATCAGATCCATGGATT
>NC_057810.1:304902487-304911086 GCF_018294505.1 Triticum aestivum | reverse complement strand
AGGAGAGAATGGCGACCCTTTGTTCATCTATGGTAGCTGTGGATGAAGAACCGTGTGGAGCACGAATGGGCTGGGTTAATGGAGGAAGGAGAGAGTCGCGACCCTCTGTTTGCCCCACAACCACTTACATATTCGGGTCAGAAATGCCAGGAGTGTCGGGGTTATGATCCTGAAAACGAGTACTAGGGGTACAAATAAGGGGGCAGAGACTAGTTATGGCATAGGTGTAACACACGGTGTTTAACGAGTTCAAGCCCCTCACTCGGTGGAGGTAAAAGCCCTGCGTCCCGTGCCCCGAGGCTTGCTTTGATTTGATAGATAGGATTACAGAGTTGAACGTGCCCAGCTATGGAGAGGGGTGCGGCTTATATAGAGTGCGTTGCAGCCCCATGTCTCCCACGCTACCGGGGCAATTAATGCCATTGAAAATGAAGCAGTTACTAGTGTAATGAGCCTATTAATGTAGGGTAGAACCCTAAATGCCCAATCTTTCACGAAAGGAGAAGATCCCACGAAGAACACGAGGAACAAAGGGGAAATCACAAGAGAAACACGGGGAAAACACGGGAGAAATCAGTCAAACCAACAAGATCCGGTTACACATGTGCTAGATCCTCGAAACACAAAGAGATACAAGATCCACAAACAACAAGGGACGATACAAGTAGCACATTCTTCTCCGTGAGGAGGTCTTGAGGGGTCTTCCCGTGAGGGGTCTTGAATCCACTTGGGGGATCTTCTCTGTAGAGGCCGTGAACTCCTCAGGAGAAGGGGATCAAGTGGAGAGCAAAGCTTCCCTAATGAGCTACTACTTTGCTAACCCTAAAACGTAGGTAGGAGAAGAGTATATAGTGTCTCGAGGCGAAAGGGTACACGGGCCATGACCCAAGTCACTGCGCACAGGCAGAGCCGGAAGATCTGGGCGAGGCCAAAAGTTCCGGGCGTCGGAGGTTCTGGGTCAGGTTCCGAGGAGGGTCCGGCCTAACCAGGGAGTTGGCATGGTGGGAGCTTGGCTGGTGTCTGTGGGCTGGAAGGTCCGGGCAGGCCGGAAGGTCCATGCTAGGTTCCGGGCTAGTTCCGGACTAACCAGAGAGTTGTCATGCCTGGGCTGGTCTGGGTCTGGAGGCCGGAAGGTCCGAGTCGGCTGGAGGTTCTGGGGGCTGAAAGTTCCGGGCTCTGGCCAGAAGTTTCGGGCTGGACAGAGAGTTGACGCCTGTCTCTTCTTCTTCAGCTCTCGGCTCTGTGGCTTGTGCGTTGTACCCGATCACACACATCGTTTCAGACTTAGGTAGTAGCCATATCTCATTCGAAGGAAAGGGAAACTCAAGTCAGAGTGATGTCACCTCGGATTGAATAGCACAAGCTCTTTCTCTTGTCATGGGTCCACTTGGAGCTTGGGTAGTTGAGGTAGTGTCCATGGGGATGACCATGGGATGCTCCGCACCTCTTGGGAAAGATCTGACCTCAGATCGAAATCCTCATCACCATGGTATGGATCTTTGACGTTGAATATGTCGCTCACAGAGTACTTGTCACGAGGAATATCAATATAGGCGTTGTTGTAGTAGCGTTCAAGCACCTTGAAGGGTCCATCGGCTCATGGTAGAAGTTTGGACTTGCGTTCATTGGGGAAGCGTTCCTTGCGAAGGTGTAGCCACACAAGATCTCCAATGTTGAATATCATGGGTTGCTTGTTGACGTTGAGCTTGGTCATGAGTCATTGTACTTGGCGCTCGATGGTGTGCGTTGTATCTTCATGCATCTTCTTGAGGTGGCTCACTCGGGCACTCGCGTCCATGTTGATGCGCTCTTGTAGTGGTAGAGGAAGAATGTCCAATGGGGACAATGGGTTGAAGCCGTGGAAGACCTCGAAGGGGGACTTGCCGGTAGTCGAATGTCTTGCTCGGTTGTAGGCGTAATCGGCAATGGGTAGACACTCCTCCCACTCCTTGATATTCTTCTTGATCAACACGCGAAGTAGAGTGGATAGTGTTCGGTTCGTCACCTCCGTTTGGCAGTCGGTTTGTGGATGGTATGCTGAGGAGAACAAAATCTTGATTCCGAGCTTGGTGCTTAGAGTCTTCCAAAAGTAGCTCAAGAACTTGACATCGCGGTGATTTCTCTAGAAAAAATATTTGCAACATGTGAAGCATCGTCTATCTTGTTGCAAGGAATGCAATGAGCTATCTTAGAGAATCGGTCCACAACAACAAACACGAAATCTTTGCCATTTCTAGTTCTAGGTAAGCCAAGCACAAAATCCATGCTAATATCTTCCCATAGGTGATATGGAATAGGAAGAGGCATATAAAGACCATGGGATTGAGCTTTAGACTTAGCTTTGCGTCATGTAGAGCACCGGTTGGTGAAGCGTGAGACATCGCGGAATATCTTGGGCCAAAAATAGTTCTTGGAGAGTGTAGCAAATGTGTTGTCGCATCCAAAGTGTCCCATTAAGTTCTCCTGCATGAGATTCTTTCAAAAGTAACAAACGAAGAGAAGACTCAGGGATACAAAGTTTGTTAGCTCTCATAAGATAATCATCTTTGATGTAATATCGTTCCCAAGATGTATGCGTCAAACATTTAGGATATGGAATAGCAAAAGTAGGATCATGCGCATACAAGTCTTTCATGTGCTCAAAGCCAACGACATTTAGTTCAAGTTGGGTAACAAGCATGCATATGCGGGAAAGAGCATCCACCACTATATTTTCCTTATCGTTGATATACTTGATGACATAAGGAAATGACTCAATAAATTCAGTCCACTTAGCATGATGCTTGTTCAACTTAGTTTGACCCTTAAGGTGCTTAAGTGTTTCATGATCGGTGTGAAGAATGAACTCATGAGGATGGAGATAATGCTCCCAAACATGCAAGACTCTCACTAAAGCATATAGCTCTTTGTCGTAGATGGGATAATTGAGTTGCGCTTCGAAAAGTTTTTCACTAAAGTAGGCTATGGGGCGCCTCTCTTGCATTAACACACCTCCTATGACATAGCCGCTAGCATCGAATGGATCTCAAAAGGATTATCAAAGTTGGGTAAAGCAAGCAAAGGAGCATGTGTAAGCAAATTCTTAAGCTCATTGGATGCGGCATCTTGAGATGGTCCCCAAACAAAGGGTGCATTCTTCTTACTCAAAGCGTGTAAAGGTAAAGAAATTGTGCTAAAATCCTTTACAAATCTATGGTAGAAACTGGCTAAACCAAGGAAACTTCGCACTTGTTGCAAATTTGTTGGTTGGGGCCAAGTTTTAATAGCATTGATCTTAGATTCATCTACATGAACACCCTTAGAAGACACAACGAAACCCAAGAAAACAAGCTTATCAACACCAAAAATGCATTTGTCCATATTAGCATAAAGGCGCTCTTTCCTAAGGGTTTGCAACCAAGTTCTAAGATGGCTAACATGATCTTTAAGAGATTTGCTAAAAACAAGGATATTGTCAAAATAGACCACAACCAATACACCAATATAGGGTCAAAGAACAAAATGCATGACTCGCATGAAAGTACCGGGTGCTTCGGATAAACCCATTGGCATAACAAGCCATTCATATAAGCCAAATTTTGTCTTAAATGCGGGTTTCCATTCATCACCTTATTGGACGCGTATTTGATAGTAGCCACTTTTAAGATCAATCTTAGAGAAAATTTCGGCTCCTCTAAGCCCATCTAGCATATCTTCTAGGCGCGGAATGGGTTAACGATAACGCATGGTAATAGCATTGATAGGACGACAATCGGAATACATGCGATATGTACCATCTTTCTTGGTAACAAGGATTAATGGGACGACACAAGGACTCAAGCTTTCACGTACTTGTCCGTTGTCGATGAGTTGTTGTACTTGCCATTGGATCTCCTTAGTTTCCTTAGGATTGATGCGGTAGGGAGCCTTTTTAGGATGGGGTGCTCCGGGGATGAGGTCGATGCGGTGTTCAATGCCTCGTAATGGAGGTAGACCCGGAGGTAGCTCGTCGAGGAAAACGTCTTGGAATTCCTGCAATAGAGAAGATAACACTAAAGGCAGATTGTGAGAGTTGTTAGTTTTGGATGCCTCATCCTTGCACAATAGGACAAACTGCATGACACTTGATGGGTTCTCACACACTTCTCTCATTTCACTTTTGGTGGCAAGTAGGACTAAGTTCTTGTCGCTCATCGTGGAGGCACTCAATTTGGGCTTGTGGCGCTCACTGTCTTTTTGGTGGTTCGCTCTCTCACTATTCTCTCCATGATGGATGGCTTGCTTGCCGGTGATCTCTTGGCTAGGAGACATAGGTCGTAGCAAGTACTCCTTTCGCTTCATCTTGAAGCTATAGTGATTTGTACGCCCGTTGTGGATGACGCCTCAGTCAAATTGCCATGGCCGTACAAGAAGGAGGTGGCAAACGTACATCGGGTTGACATCACACTCCAAAGTGTCTTTGTAAGCTCTGATCTTGAAGGAAACTTGCACCATATGCTCGACTTGCATAGTGCCGGAGTCACTTAGCCATTGAACCTTGTAGGGATGTGGGTGCTTCATCTTGACCAATTGGAGCTTGGAGCATAGTTCTTCACTCGCCAAGTTATGGCAACTCCCTCCATCGATGATGACCTTCACGGACCTTCCATTGATGTCGGCTTTGGTGTGGAAGATATGGCATCTTTGGTCTTCGTCTTGTTGATGTTGAAGTGTCAAGACCGTGGAGACAACGAGAGCGGGGCTCGAATCTTCATCACAAAAGACTTGATCATCTTCATCTTTGTTCACACGCCAGTGCATGGCCACTTGCTCAAGGGCTTCCATCTCTTCTTCACTCATGGAGTCATAGGTTCCATCGTCGTTGAGGATCATGGTGCGCTGAGGACTTGTGGCCTCGGCCGCCGCATGTGAAGCACTTGATGGAACTTGTCTTGACGGTCTCATCGGTGGGAGTAGATGATGATGAAGCTCTCAGCTTGAAGTTGCTTGTAGTAGGAGGACAACTTGAAGTAGTCAAAGTTTTCTTGTAACCTGACTTGTTGCCGTTGCTTGGAGAAGGTGTTGGAGTTGTTGAAGCTTGGTTGTTGGAGAAACCATAGGATTTGGAAGAGAACTTGGCATACTTGAAGTCATCTTGCACTCGCCGCTCCGCCTTTGTGGCTTGGTGCACTAGCTCTATGAGGTTGGAGTAAGGTTGGAAGTCGACAATCTTCTTGATAGGGTGGTTGTGTCCATTCAAGAAACGTGCCATAGTTTGCTCATCATTTTCCGTGACATTAGCTTGTATCATGGCAATCTCCATTTCTTGTAGTACTCTTCAACACTCTTGGTTCCTTGATTGAGGAGTTGGAGTTTCTTGAAGAGGTCGAGGTTGTAGTAGGTTGGTACGAAACGTGCTCTCATGACATCCTTCATTTGCGCCCAAGTAGTGATGGGTGGTTCACCTCTTGCCTCACAACGCTCAATGACTTGTTCCCACCAAATGAGGACGTAATCTTGGAATTCAAGGGATGCCATAGCGATCTTCTTATCTTCCTCATAGTTGTGCAAGCGGAAGATTTTATCAACCTTCAATGCCCATGAAAGGTACTCTTCGAGATCATTGCTTCCGGAAAACTTGGTCATGGTGAACTTTAGCTTGACGTAGCATTGCTCTTCATTGTGTTAGAGTCGGGGATGATGACGCCCTTGTCGTGGAGGATTGTCAACCTCGTGTTGATCTTTTCGTGGAGGATTTACATTGTCTTCTTGCTCTTGGTGAACTTGAGGTTCTTGTCGAGCTTGTGGAGGAGCTTGAGGAACTTGATGATGCACTCGTGATTGATAAATCCTCTCTTGAACTTCATCGCAAAGTGCTTCTTCTTATTCGCGCCTATGGCGGTTGCGCGCGGCAACGGCGTGACTCCTGTCGTGGAGTGCATGTTGTTCCTCAAGTGCTTGAGCTTCCCACCATTGTGCCTCGGCATCTTGTTCATCTTGGTGTAGACACGCTTGCTCTTCCTCTTGTTGTCGTAAAAATTGCCGTTCTTGTGCTTGCACAAAGGTAGCTTGATTTTGGTGATGCCGATGTGCTTGCTCGTCAAGTTGTTCTTGTGTAGGATTTTCGTGTAGAGGATTGCGGTTTGCTTGACGGTCTTGGCGCGCGGCTCGACGAAGAGTGTTCGATGTCGGTATACTTGAGTTGTCGGAGGAGTATCGACTTGAGTGGCTCCGTCTTGAGTAGGACGAAGAGGTAGAAGAGCGGATGGCCATCATGGTTCGAATGTCCTCCTTGAGAGATGCCATGGATGTTTCGAAGTAGTCTCTTGTACGTTGCTTGGATTGTCGTAAGTCGGTGGTGAGGTTGTCGATGTGATCGCCCAAAGCTTGTTGTTCTTGATGCGAAGCTCTTTGTGCACCGAAAAGGTGGCTCTTGGTTACGAAGGAGGTCATGTCATCATCTTGCTCGATGAAAAGTGGGTTGGTAGAAGTACTTGGCCTATCCATCATTTCAAGAAAATATGTGAGTGGGAGAAAGAGAAGAACTTATACCAAATGTACCTTGACCGATGTTGAGGGTGGATCAAAGATCACTCAATGATGTAACAAGGAAATGGCACAATTGGTACCAATTCTTGTCGGTTCTCACGCCTACACAAATAAAGCTTATAGTGGAGCTTGGTTAGGATGGTGGCACAAAATTGATGCAATTGTTAGTGAGACTCAATAATGTTGGAAAATATTCACAAATTTGCAATGCAACAAGTAGACCAATAGCAAGATATGGTACACGGAAACACACACATAGATACATAAATGGGGTCGTGCAACCAAGGGATGAGCCAAAATGTGGAATCCACAAAAATGCCCTTGTGGCACAACACTAGAGAGACGCTAGCACGATTGCACAATAGGCGGATAAGAAACTTGTGCACAACCTATTAAAGCAATAATGCAACGACTTCTATCCCAAGTATGCTATATGTATGCTATTTCTATGATATGATCCAAGATGATCGAGTATGACAAACTTAAAGTGTATGATGCTATGGTTCTTGCTTGAAAGCTCTTTGCTTATCTTTCCTCTTTTGCTTAAAAGCTTGTTTGGCTCTTCCTCTTTGGAGCTCTTTCTCATGCAAAACTTCATGAACCAAGATAGCAATTGTGTATGCGATGAAAACTTTGTGACACAAGAGATGATACCAAGATATGTACCAAGATGATATGGTATGTATGCTATTGGAGCTATTATCACTAATGTGCACAACTGACATTGTCGGCAATACTCAAAGGCTAGTCTCGATGGGTAAGTGACACAAAAGGAAGGCTATGGGGTTATCAATGCAATGGCAAGGTGTACACAAAGTGTCGTTGAGGTTACCGTTCTTGCTTACGGTTGAGAGTGTCAAAATGATGTGATTGTTGTTGATGTCGTAGTGCACGGTCTTCGGTACTTTGGCGAAGATGCCGCTACATCGGAGTCGGAGTTGTCAAAGTAGCGGAAGTCGTTGAAGATGTGCAGACTTACTGTCTAGGCCGGAAGTTCCGGGCAAGCTGGAAGGTCCGTGGTCCGGAGGTTCCGGGTGGAGTCGGAAGGTCCGGTGGCTGGAAGGTTTTGGCGAGGCCGGAAGTTCCAGGGGTCGCGATTCTGCAAGAACAGGAAATTGAGGATCGTGGATCTGGGAGGAAAAACTTGGGGAAAACCCAAATCCGAGGGGGAAAAGAAAATTTTTAGGTGGATGGAAGGGTGGGGAAGCTAGATCTACGTGCCACACAAGAAATCCACGGATCAAATCCAACCAAACTTCATCACAACAACAAATCAAAAAAAAAATTGGAAGGGCTATTTTTGTGGGCATTTTCAAAAGTTGGAACAAATCATAACAAAATTAGGCTAGAAAACAAAGAGGGAGGCTCTAAAATCATGATCAACGTGGCTCATGATACCAAGATGATGTAGGGTAGAACCCTAGATGCCCGATCTTTCACGAAAGGAGCGGATCCTGCGAATAAGATGAGGAACACAAGGGGAAATCACAAGAGAAACACGGGGAAAACACGGGAGAAATTAGTCAAACCAACAAGATTCGGTTACACATGTGTTAGGTCCTCAAAACACAAAGAGATACAAGATCCACAAATAACAAGGGACAATACAAGTAGCACATTATTCTCCCCGAGGAGGTCTTAAGGGGTCTTCCCATGAGGGGTCTTGAATCCACTTGGGGGATCTTCTCCGTAGAGGCCGTGAACTCCTAAGGAGAAGGGGATCAAGTGGAGAGAAAAGCTTCCCTAATGAGCTACTACTTCGCTAACCCTAAAACATAGGTAGGAGAAGAGTATATATAGTCTCGGGGCAAAAGGGTACATGGGCCATGGCCCAAGTCGCTGCGCACAGGCAGGGCCGAAAGTTCCGGGCGAGGCCGGAAGTTCCAGGGTTGAATAGCACGATCTCTTGCTCTTGTCATGGGCCCACTTGGATCTTGGATAGTTGAGGTAGTGTCCATGGGGATGACCGTGGGATGCTTTGCATCACCTATACTACAACAGTTACAGGTAACTGTAGCTATGACTCTATCAAGTGCAATCGTGGGATTTGAATTCGCGTGTTCTCACGCTGAAGCGGTAACGTCGTGCGGTA